>NW_016690185.1:8045970-8125601 GCF_001604755.1 Lepidothrix coronata | reverse complement strand
TATACACCAAATAGTTTTCACCAAAAGTCCTTACCCAGAAAAACCCTGCTTGGTTTGGCTTCTCTCTGTTGCAGCTGCAGCTTCAGCTCGACTTCACGTGGCAAGGGGAGACATTCCTCCCCCCCTACATTCCTCCTTTGGTTTTCAGCTGCTCTTGCCCAAACCTTGTGTAGAGCACCTCCAAGCCCCTTGGCTCATCTCTCATTGCTTCAGTCGCAGCTCAGGGTCACCTCCTCCCCCACCATTGTGGGGGAAGTGGTAGCGAGATTGTTTGAAGTTTTTTTCTCATTCTCTGCCTGGAATTCTTCCAGCTCTCCATGATCTCTGTTGCTTCTGCAGCTCCAGGCCACCCTTCGGCCCATCTGGCTCGGCTTCAGTGCCATGCCTGCCTGCTAGGGGGGGCCTAGCTCCAACCCCGGCTGGCCTCTCAAGCCCATACCACTGCCTCTCCAAGGCAGTGGGGGGGAAGAAACCCCTAGCCTTTTGGCCACAGCACCCAGTCCAGTTTCAATACTGTCCCAGGCTCCCCGCAGCCTGGCCGGGGGGTGGGGTGAGGGGGAAAGAGGGCTTGGCCCCCCGCAAGGGGCCCACAGGCCTCTCTCTCCCTCCTCTCACCTCATGGCTCCGAATCTCTCTCTCTCTCTGCCAACAACTTCCTCTGGCTGTTCTAATATGCTCATTTCACAGGGGCAAAACGCTGCTCTGATTGGCCCCGCTTTGGAAAATCACCTGGGACCAACCACTTCCAGCCCCCCCGGGGAAGGGGGGGTGGGGGAAACCACCACAAGAAGTCATATTGTGCCTATCCATTCCTTGTCTTTTAGAAGACAGAAGCACTCAGCAACATAATCCTCATCAGACTCATAATCAGATTTTTTTCTAGCATAAGCACTATGTTCTTTCTACAGTTCAAAAAACTATTCCAGTAAACACTTTCAAATATTTTTAATTTTATCTGACTTCCATAGGATTTCAAATGAGTCAATACATTCAAGAAGTATGAAAAAGTGCTGAAAGTACTATAGGCAAAAACGATTATTAAAGAGAGATGCTAACATATAAATTACATGTAATTTTCATATATGTATTAGAAATAACCATCAAGCAAAAATATTCTCATGTTATTCCAGAGCAAGTACTTAAACTAAAGGTAGGGATCATTAGGTGACAACTAAAAATCATTTTTTCTTAAAGTGGTATTTCATTATGCCTAGTCACACTAATATATTATGCCTGTAAATCTACTTTCAAAGAAACTTCTCAAAAAGGAAAAATGTGCAACAGTACCACATTAATAAAGGTCATTCAGTTGTTTTACCTTCACTTACATGCACAACCACGACGAGTTAATGACAACTAAGGAGAAATACACAGACTAAACAATCGTCAGTTTATTCAACAGATCAACATTACATGATTTCAAAGGTACCCGAAACCAGGATCTCAAGAAATCTTAGTGGCTGCTGGGGGACTGAAATATATCCACTCTTCTGTGAAAGCTCATTGATGAAAAAAGTCTCAAGAGTTTCCCAGTAAAAATTTCAAATTTCAAATTGTTGCAGTAGAGAGTCAAATAGCAAAGTGCAAATCAACTGAGATTAAGCAATAATCAAGTAGTATTTTCCCCTTATGAGAGCAAGGAAGAAATGGTCTGCTGTCAAGGTAGGATCAGAAACTAAGCAGACTTTCAAGTACATCAAAGACCAAGCTAACAAAACATCAGCAGTGGGGTTACTTCAAGGGCCAGAGTGCCCCTGAAACACACTGAACAAGGTAGATACCTTAAACAGGCACAAAAGTGATGGGATAACCAGAAGCCAAGCTCCTCTACCAGCTTTAAATATATCAGGCTCTTATCCACCAGGAGAATCAGATGCTGCCTGGTACTGGTCTGTTAGAAACTGATTAGAACCAGGGAACCATCCACAAACAGCATAATGTTTACATGCGCTGAGAAGAACTGGGTGTCTGAGTTTTACTCACCTCTGGTCATTTTGTGGAATGATCTCATTTGCTATTAGTACCTCAATCACAATAAAATAAAAATTCCAAAGGAAAAAATTTCCTTCAACCCTTCCATAAAAGCTTGGGAGGGGCCCGTATGCTACCACAACAGGCAAATGACAGTTTTGCCTTCATGTTTCATTATGACTCCCACCAGTCAAAGTGACTCAGACGAAAATAAAGGAACAAGGGCAATGACAGTCCTACAATAATCTAAATCCAGATGCACCATCTTGGAAATTATAAAATGTTGCTTACCACGTCATGAGCAAAGACAAGGCTATTTGCACCACAGAAGGGAAGATGGTGGGTTGGCTGGTAAACCGAAGGAAGCTAACTGGAAGTAGTCACGTTCGACATACCTCAGTGCTCTTCTCAGCTGTACTTTTGGTCTTTTGATCATAATTTTGTTGCTATACACTAGCAAGTGCTTTTTTTCCCTCCTGAATGTAGCAACACATGCAGTGAATAATCTGTGGTCATCCAGAGCAAACAACTACTGTAGGGTTGCACAGTGGCTGAGGATATTTAAAACCAGACTGTAATGGCTTTAGTGTCGGAAAAATAACCTTTGTAATCCATCTGATATCATTAGCTATATCAGTATCAGAAGCAGAAGAGTTCAGCGAAAACTTTCCCTTTACCAAAGCATGCTCCAGAATCACTTAGGTATGTCATGCAGAACACTAATGGACTGATTAACACTGATGGTTCAAAATAAAGTGAATTATTATAATATAATGTTCCTTTCTATCAAAATACTACAAAATTAGATATACAAACAGAATGATATCTCTAAATCATGGTAACACTACCTTGAAGATAATGTGAAATGAGTTAATCAGTTCTGCAGAGCACTTTCCGGGATCATCCATTTGCCAAACTGGCAAAAGATAAAACACAGTGTACAAACATTCCCTTCAGTAATGTTTTCAGAAGAGTTCTTATATGCTAGGACATGCCACAATTATTTATTTCTCTTTAAAACCAGTATCCATTTTCTCACCTAGGAAAGCTTTAGCAATAATTTCAGAAAGGGCACACAAATTTTCAGAATATAGATCTGAAGATGCTCTAAAACCTAGTGGTTTCACATGTCACAAAAAAAATATGTTTTTCATTTTGGCAGAAGAAAGTTACTTCCAGGAAGGTTTGGAGACAGTTTTCTGGGTGGCAACCTGAATTTCTAACTAATTGCAGTCACACTATTTGCCGTGTCATCAATGGTGAGCATTTTATTGCTGGATGCAACTAGATTAAAATCAATTAAAAAGATGAGGGGTTTTTTATAATGCATTTTTAGCTAGTCTGACAGCTGCTTTCTGGATGGAACAGAAGAATGCCTATGAACTAGTGGATAAATAATAATAATAACCATTCCCCTCTGATATATTCTTTAGCTCTTTTATAGGTGATGCATTCATCAAATTCTGCCAGTTGTCATGTTTGAAGTCCTCTCCCAAAACCGAGCAATCTGTACTGTCTGTACTGCAACAGGGCATGTTAAAAGCAAAGGAATGAGGAAATACTGCTAGAAATTATGTAGGTATGAGCATGAAGATATCATTGGAAAGCTGAAAAGTGGTAAAAAGAAGAAAGCAACAGAGAACTGTAAGAAAGAGTAGGAAATACTTTAGCAAAGCTGACACTGCCTTCTGCCTTTTAATGTAGCATTCTCCTTCTTTTGCTTTCCTGCAATTGTTGTAACTTTGGAGCCCTTTGGGATAAATAATAGCCACTTACACAGTTTCTTTGGGTGTTCTGTAAAGTACATTAAGTAAATAAACTTCAAATTTGTCACAAAACATTAACATGGTTTTTACGATTAGGGTTGTAATTCAAAACTCTTCTGGTAACTGAGATGATAAAGCACAGCAGCACTGGCACCACTGCCACTCACCAAAGACGACATGCTTCAGCCTTGCATGAAGCTTCATCCCAACCCATGTCATGCAGAGCTTGCCAATATGCTTACGCTGGATTTCTCTTCTATGCAGGAATTCTTTGGTTTTCGTTCCCACATTTTTCTGTTGAACTTTTAATTCTGGTTGACCTTGCTACTGACACCAACATTACAACATTGGCAAGACAGGGAAGATGAACTACAAAGTATTTGCACAGTAGATAATAAACAAGGGAAGTTGTAGAATTCCCCAAGCTTGCAGAAAGATCTTCTATATGAACTCCTTTTAAACACAAATGGAAGTTGACAAGATTGATTCTTTGGCTGTCAATTACATTTTCAGTTGTGGCTGCCTACTGAAAACCCCAGTAGAACATACCAGTCTCTTGACAAACAATCCAGAAGTTACAATATGAAAACCACAATAAAAAAACATAACAGCTTTCTATGGTTTTCCTCAGTAATGTTTTGGATTTCTTCTTCGGCTACAGTTTGTTGTCAGATTTGGTTTTTTTATTATTTTCTTTCTTTTGGGAAAAAAAACTTTTTTTTTTTAATTGAAGGTGAGGGCATTCTTCCAGGATTTCTGGCAGTATTAAAAGCATATTCTGCACGGAAAAAGCTGAAGAGCTAAGTCCAATATGAAAGAAGTGAAAAAATTTCCCTGGGTTAATGCTGGAAGGGCAACCTTCCAGTACAGGTGGAATACCAAACACAATAATGTTTTCTCTGGTGCATGAGGGGAAGGCTGTGGATGTGGTCTACCTGGACTGCAGCAAAGGCTTTGACACCGTCTCCCACAGCATACTCCTGGAAAAGCCGGCAGCCCATGGCTTGGACAGGGGCACTCTCTGCTGGGTTAGGAACTGGCTGGAGGGCCGTGCCCAGACAGTGGTGGTGAATGGAGCTGCATCCAGTTGGTGGTTGGTCACTAGTGGTGTCTCCCAGGGATCAGTGTTGGGCCCAGTTCTGTTTAATATCTTTATTGATGATCTGGATGAGGGGATTGAGTGCACCATTAGCAAATTTCCAGATGACACCAAGTTGAGGGGGGAGCATGTTGAATGGTTCAACAAGGCCAAGTGCCGGGTCCTGCACTTTGGCCACAACAACCCCCTGCTGCGCTACAGGCTGCGGACAGAGTGGCTGGAGAGCAGCCAGGCAGAAAGGGACCTGGGAGGCTGCATTGACAGGAAGCTGAACATGAGCCAGCAGTGTGCCCAGGTGGCCAAGAGGGCCAGTGGCATCCTGGCCTGGATCAGAAACAGTGTGGTCAGCAGGACCAGAGAAGTGATTCTTCCCCTCTATTCAGAGCTGATGAGGCCACACCTGAAGTACTGGGTCCAGTTCTGGGTGCCTCAGTTCAGGAAGGATATTGAGGTGCTGGAGCAGGTCCAGAGAAGAGAAACGAGGTGAAAGTACTCAAGTACAAGTCCCATGAGGAGAGGCTGAGGGAACTGGGGTTGTTTAGCCTGGAGAAGAGGAGGCTCAGGGGAGACCTCATCACTCTCTACAACTACCTGAAAGGAGGTTGTAGCCAGGTGGGGGTTGGTCTCTTCTCCCAGGCAACCAGCAGCAGGACAAGAGGGTATGGTCTTAAACTGTGCCAGGGGAAGTTTAGGTTGGATATTAGGAAGAAATTTTTTAGAGAGAGAGCAATCAGACATTGGAATGGGCTGTCCAGGGTGGTGGTGGATTCTCCGTCCCTGGAGAATTTCAAGATGAGACTGGATGTGGCACTTAGTGCTGTGGTCTAGTAACCACAGCAGTGTTGGATCAAGGGTTGGACTTGATGATCTCAGAGGTCTTTTCCAATGTTTGATTCTATGATTCTCAAAACAAAGAAACAAAGATTTCCCTCTCCACATAACTAAGCAATGTGGTATACAATTTCTACAAGAAAAGGGCTATGGAATGAAGAAAAGTAAGTAATTGTAAAACTGTGGTGCTCCTATTGCCATATTTTAATGCTGCTTTGCTTATTTATTTATAGAAAGCAACTGTAAAAATACACTACTCATTTATCAATATACAGATTGTTTTATGACTCCCAAGTAAAAGAACATCCTAAGCTTAGTTAGTGAACAAATAAACAAGCCTGGATTTCTTAGGGTCTATCATTTTTAACTATCAGAATAATTTAGGAGAAGTACTGTGACTTTCATACTTATACCTCTACCTGTTCAAAAATAAGTACAAGTCTACAAAAAGCTGCTTAATTTGTTCCTCAATATAGGCTTCATCTTTAGAAAGCAGCTTTAGTGCCTCCACCCTCAGCTGATAAATCCTATACTTCACTTTATTAATCAGAAATATTTTGGAGGCCATCACATGAGCATAACTAGTGTTGAGTGCTGACTCTTTTGACAAAGCTCCCTATCTTCCCACATGCTTTGACAGTTAACACCCTAAACTGATAGAATAAAAGAACCACATATTCTTTTACAGAATCTTTTATTAAAGGTCATTAATAGGCGAGATATGCCATTGGGACTGCATGACTGTTCTTGTCTTTCCTTTTTATTGGGTGTTTCCAGTCTACACAGGCTCCCTACATCTCTTTTGAATCTAAACTGGCCCAACAGCTAATTTATATTAAGTTTACAGGTTTTCCTTTAACCCTTCCTTTCAGTTCTCTCACTTTAGTAACATGTTCTTACAGCAATATGGTGAAGTTCTTGCGATTTAAGAACATCACTTGTCAGAGACTGCTTCCAGAGCTTAATCATACAATCATTCAATTTTTATGAAAGAGTTCAAATGGTGGACATGTCTAATCTCCAGCTAAGGAAAAGCTTTTGAATTCCTGGTTGAATGGTATTTATTATTTTTTTAACAAGTATTCTTGCAATTTGGTTCAACTCTTCAGAAAAGCTTCAGTGACAAATTATGAACTTGGAAGTAAGGACCAAGAGTACAATCATTCTGCTAAAATTAAGCATTGACAGGTTAGCTAAGCCTCGCTGTGCTCTATTCTAGTATTTTCTATAGAGAGAAATAGGCACCTCTGAAGTGTGCTTCATTTCCTCATAAGGATGTGGGATGTTTGCCATTGCTTGATGTAGCTGCTTCTCTTCATTGGGTAAAAGAAGTGAGTGAGTCACATGGGGTGAGATGATTAGCTTTTAGCACTTAGTGGGTGAAAAGAATCTCCACTTAAATGTCTGAAAAGGGGGAAAATGTGACCCCAGCTGATAGGAATGTGTTCCAGGAAAACCTGAATCTAAAATATGAGCTTCTTTCTCAATGCAGTTCAGCACTATGAGGGGCAAGAGCTTGAAACAAAAACTACATTGATTACAAAAATTAATTTATAATTTCTAACTGTGCAGATCAAGTTGCCTTTTTAAATATCAAAGAATTGCTGAACAAAAATCCCTAATGCCATTTGTTCTACTGGCATGTCTAAGTCTGCTATGTATGAACTCCACATTGAGCAGTCCATCTTAAACTGTAATTCAGACTGATAAATTCAGTGGTTTCTCTTGCCAGTCAGATTGCTTGCCAGTTAGCTGTCTTCCATAAATTTGCCATTAATTTAGCTCTACTCCAGAAGTGCTATGACATGGTATAAATATATTACTAAGTCTTCTAAAAGACAGTAATAAATAACGTAACAGCAATTAACTGAAATCTGGGATTTTAACATTGAAAAAGGCAATGATTACTTTTGGCATGATCCCATAGTGTGCTGAACATTTAACATTTGGCAAAAACACCAATCTACTGAAAAACAGTCAAGAGCTGGAGTATTTATTTAGCAGATTTTGAACATCAGAGAAAATAAAACCAGTGTTAAACAAACAGGGACACAGTATATCCCATATGAGAACACAGATCAAAATCACAAATTTCATTTTCAAGTAGTATTAATTCTGTCTTCTTGTTTGCAGGAAACTGCATAATCTAACAGGAAAGGCTTTTCCAGTGAAAAGATTTATAAAAGATATAACGTCATGGATGTCATTATAGTCACAAAAATCTACACCAGTTAAGAACAAACCTATTACCTTAAGGTCCAAAACTTAGATTTTGTACTTCCTGTAATAATCTTTGAACTTTCAGTCAATGTTCAGTAACCTGTACTGAAATATCAGTAATTTAACAATGCTGAAAGGCTTTCAGACTTGCACCTGGTCAGACATCTCCCCTCCTCCTCTTTAGAAATCCACAAATTATGCAAAATCACGTATTAGTACAAACTGACACACATTCAGCTAAAGGTCTGGCACAATATGGGGGTAGAGTTCACCTACATTTTTAGTATAAGAAATTCTTCCAAAATTATAAAAGGTATAATTTTGGCAGGAACTGACAGAAATTGGTACTTAATCTTGTAGGATGATTTGAACTGCTTGCACCATGTTCCCTATACATGAGTTTATTTGACAAAAGACAGCACACTAACTTAAGAAAATAGTACTAGAAAAATCCCACCTTTACAACTTTGTAACATCACAACAGGCACAGCAAAAATGTGTAGATGAAACAAATCTCTGAGAAAGAACTATTCATCATGGTTAAGGAGAGCTCCGTGAGACGGAAGGTGAGTATGCTGACAAAGTAATGCTATGGAAGGAAAACAGATGTTCATGCTGTATCTCTTCTGCCATAGGGACACACAGCCTAAGAGGCTATTCTTCTATGAGGGTCAAATTCATTAACAGCAAGAATACACAAATATAGTGAGCCTGCTCTAGAGTACTAAATCAAGCTAAAAAATGAAATCACAACATATTCCTTTTATTTAGTTGGAAAATCTTTCAGGGAAGGTAATGGTGAAATAGTATTATGAAAGCCAGATCTAATGTGAAACAGAATCTGACAGATCTGATATGATACATCAAGGCAAAGCAGAAACTAAATGCAGTTTCTTTGAAAATTGATGAATATCTAATGTAGTTTTTAGTAGCGGTGGTGTGATCCTCAAAGGTATCACCACCAGCTACTGAGCAATTCTAATCTTATTTGTTCCCTGGTCCCAGCTCTCAAAAATGTGATTTTTGTGACAGAGGAAAGAGCTGACAAGACAAGGTGAGACAATCATCAATGCTTTGTACTGCAGCACTCCTACACAGGCTGAGATCACGTCCTCAGCAGCAGAAGTTGATGGGGGTTTGGGCTGCTCCTCCTGAAGCTCTACTTCCTGTGGTCCTCAGCAACATAGCTCTCCTTGCCAGAGGCTGCAGAAGTGGTTCTCAGTACCACCTTAGATTCATTCTCTCTTTAATTGCCTTCCCTTCCCTAAACTCAGTCTTTGACGTATCTCACACTTTAGGGGCTATAAGCAGACTCACACAGTACTATACTCTCTGCTCTGGCTGAAGGCTACTTCTTGCACACAGAGATTGTTTCTGTGATCCTCAGGTTCCTTCATACTAGTAGGGGCAACCTAAAGAAACCTTAACGTAATTGAATCAGGCTTCTTGCTACTGGCCTTTTGCAGAAGTAGATTTACTTAGTTATTTGTCCCTCAGTTCCCCAAAGCAGGACATTAGCCACCATACATGTTCCCAAAAACTTCTGTGACTCATCATGGAAAAAGGGACCGGGTGTACTGCCATGGGCTTTGAGACATGAATGAGGCATCGCAGCTCCCGAAGAGGTGGAAACCTCTATTTTGCATGACTCAGACCAATCAGATTACCTTTGAAAGGTTTATTGTTGCATTTGGTACTTTCAAATGTCACAGCGGATCATTTGAGAGCATAATTCCAGCATCCTCATCTATAGTCTCAACATGCCTTTCTGTTATGGCTTTTCCTATTCCTGCTCATATCCTTCAAGACTGTGGGATTCAGTATCTACCAAAGGTAAAGCTGATAAAGTTAGGATATTTTCAAAAAGCAACACGAATGTTCCCACAGCCTTAGTAACTGCAGGTAATCATAACATGGAAGATTTGAATTTAGATCTTGGGAAAGGATATCTTGCCTCTACTTGAGATAATATCTCCTAATCTTTGAAAAGAATAACATGAATAATATTCTACTTTACAAAAAAAATAAAGGCACAACACCTCATTGTTCTTTTTAAGAAAACTATTCATCAGCAGTACTGCAAATAGTAGGAATACAGTTAGTTAATAATTTATTGAGCTTTCAGTAAGAAGTCTGAAAACCTCCTGCTAATACTCTTGTGATCTCAGGTTTTGGTAAGAGAGACATTGTACCAACTACCCTGCTGCTTGCCACTCTAATACAAAGAGTTTTAGTACCTGTGCTCACTTGAGGGAAACTCTAGTTTTAATGTGGAACTTTCAGCAAATCAATATAATCTGCATTACAATACATGGTCTGATTCAAGTGACAGGATACTTTTTAATGATCTCCCACTGTGTACCACTTTTATGTTTTATTGTTGAAATGTCATTTCAGTACCAGTAATTTCCCCGAAAAAAAAAAAGACTGTTTTTGTTTCTGCCAGTCTCAGCTGCTTTATTTCAGCATTGCCTAAGTTATGTAACATTTCCAGTGAGTTCCACCTTCACAATAAAGATAAAGGCAAGGATTTATAATAAATTATGCTACTAATTTCACAAAGCGTGCATTAAAAAAAAAAACAAGAGGGGAAAAAACCCAAACACAACACAAAAATCCCCACCCAAACCGACCCACAGTAAATACTCAGATAGATGACAATGTTTCTACCATGTTTCTATCATTTCTACCTACACAGTTCTTTCTCCCTTGAAGCTAAAGCCTAATGACCAAGAAGCATTTACTTCTATTTCTATCAGCAAAGTAGCAATCCTCTTGCAGACATTTTTATTGTGTGATGCTAATGTTTGATATTATTCTTTGAAGCTGCATCAGAACTTCTCTCTGACTAAATAATTTCTCTAATCCATCCTCACTGAAGAGGAAAAACTAAAACTTAGAGAAATTACATAAATACAACGATGTAGTAACTTGCCTACATTTCCTGACTTTTTTTAAAATATTACATATTTGCTCTGGATACTATAAAATGTCATCTTCTCACATTTTAAGAGACTAATATATTCAACAAGGTGGCTGAAAATCACTAGTAGTTAAGACATCAAGGTTTTGTCTGCACTTTATACAATGACTTAAAGGAGGGGAACGCACTAGTGTCTGCAGATTCATGACAATATTACAATACAGCCCTGGAATCTTTCTCCTTACAGTGTCCACAGTACCACAGAGAGTTGTGTAGTAAGAATACAGAGAAGAAACTGAAAATACCCATGAAACAGACAAGAAAACTACAAGAACACTTTATATATGTTAACCTGGGATATTCAGAAATCCAGACACAACTATCAGAGGCCTAATCTCTAAGAACAAAACCTTTAGCATAAGGCATTATTAGGTGTAGTGTGGAAGCAATCAGGACTAAATGCTCCCCCATCTACACTAGCAGATAGTGAAGACTAACAGGATCAGACTTGCTGAGCAAAACAATTAGTGTTGAGGACTCAATGCCCAAACGTTTGAGTGGTTTTAACTTTCAAGTAGCCCAAAGGCTGTCTCAAGGTCTCAGTTTGCTTTTGTGAAAAGAGCACACAAGGTTTATTCCTGGCAATCTTGGCTTAGTTTGATTCAAATGGGATCCAGTTGAAATCCTCATCTTGAACCAAAGCCCTAAAATTGGGAATGAACAGGAAATTCACTTCAAATGCACATTCCTGATGCAAACTTAAACACTATCACAAATGCACTCAATATACCCTGTAAAAAAAAATGAGTACACAGGCTAAGAACACTGAGTAGTTCTGACAAAGGACACTTAATTGAAATAAGAACATAAAAACAGGCAAAGGAGAAAGTTAGATACCAGTATATAATAGACCTTAAAAGGGAAAATCATTAGGCTACAGTATACCTGTGGGTAGGTATTTTATATTCCTTGTCTGTAAACTCCTTGATAGTGGAGCATTTTACATAACATGACAAGACAAAAAACAAACAAACAAACCCGAACAAACAAAAAACCCCAAAAAACAAACAAACCAAACAAACAAACAAATGTCTGAGAATGAAAAGATAAAAAAATCCAAGTCCTTTGAAAGACTGGTAAATTCTTGTCTTAAAGGAAATTTTTGACTGACCTTCAACCATCATAATTTACTTGGTGATTGACTGTGAAAGAACAATTTGTTGCTAGAGAATTAAACTAGTGGGTGACTTGTTACCAAATAACATCTCACATCATGAGTGTCTACAATTATATGAGAAATCATTTTGGAATCAAAGAATGAAACATCTACAGAGTCCTGTGTGAAAACAGCGTGAGTAGTCTGTGATCCTAACTTTTTCAATGACCATGCTTTTTTTCGTCATATTTTCCAGCTGGCTGCTCAGGAAGATATATACAGGTCATGAAAGAACTCATTTCTCTGAATCTCTCCTTTTCTGTCTTTCATGAACAAAACATTTTTCCATTTTAGTTTCCACAAGGGTGCTAATGGAAACCCATATTGAGCTAATCAAATGATTAAGGCTAATGGTTGCTAATGCGTATTACTATCAAAATTTTACAAAAAGTCAAGCTCTCAGATTGACATATCCACAAACAGGTGAATGTAGATATGAAAAGAACAGTAACAGTAGAGATTGATTTCGGTGCATGAATCTAAGGGAAGTAACTGGGGGAAAGAAAAGGGAGAGACACTGACAGCTATGAGAACAGTCAAAAATGGCATGGCAAGAATGCAGCTCTTTTACATATTTATAGTGATGCACTGCTGTGGAGCAGCTTCTGTTTCTACATCTGCATTTATCTACTTTCAGTGTGATGCTGATCAAAAAGTAAGTTATATAGGTATATCCTGCTGTAAGTCTTAGAAAACCATGAGAAGATCTCAGGTGACTGTATGGAGCAACAGATATTCTGCTGATTTGTCTTGGAAACCAGAATATATCATTTCTGTTTGACTCACTTCAGTAGGAAAAAAGTTAAAGAATCTGTAGGGATTTCAAGCATAGTATTTTGCAGAGAAAATATGAACTCACAGATAGCTCTGGGAGGTTTCAATTTAACCAATTCTGCTTGGTACTTAAAGTTGTGTTTAAATCAGTGCTGGAAAAGATTGTCAAAAATTAAAAGAAGGAGCATTTATGGAAAGGCCATAGAAAGTATTTATCATAGTAGCTTTTAAAAATACCTATTGCTCTGTCACTGAAAAATTACATTTAATGCAAAATCACCTCTCTAGATTAAGCACAAAGATATTTTAAGCTAACCACTTGCCCATTTTGAAGCAGTAATTAACCAACAAACATAATCGAGACCCTGTGTTAGTAACATTGAGAGAATAATTGAACCAAACGAATTACTGCAGAAGTGGAAAAAATAATGAGCATTTCTGCACCATTTTTTTCCTGACAAGAAGATAGCAGGAAGTTATTTCTTAGGTATAACTGTTCTAAGTATTTGCCATATAACCTCTTCCTTGCAATACTTTATTAAGATATGCTGCACAATTCCTGAACATAACCTGCATTTATTTCAATATTATTTTTTCTTAAGAATGATTAGAGGATAATCTTTCCTTCCATTTGGGAAAAATTCTCTTGCTAAGTTACACAAATTGTTATGAGATTTTTATTAAACTCCTTGCATAATATATATGATATCTCATTAGATCATTTTAGCTCTGCGTAGTACAGCAGTTTAAAGCGTTTGCTCCTAATTATCTTTTAACAGAGCATCATTTTCTTATAGGATATTCAATATCAGTAATAAGGTACAGGTTTTGTCCCAGCTGTGTCTTCTAGAACTGTCATCATCTATTTGGACACCTAATCCTATGTTTCTTCAGAAGCCTGTATTTGCTCCAGAGAGATCCTTCTCTTACAGATCTCTTTGCCTCTGACCCGGAGTATGTCGTAGTAGTGCCCATCTGACTTTCTTGATGAGGTTTGTGCCATAATTCCCACAGCAGTGTTAAGTTCAGCAGCCATCAAATGTGATTTTATGTGGCTCAAGAATTTCACTAGAACACTTGTTTGAGCAGTCTAACTAGCCCTTTGCTGGTTGTCTACTGGTTTTCAAACAATGTTTCTTGGCAGGATAAAATTATTTGACCTTATTGCTCCTGTGATTTGACAGAAATGCCATAATAAATCATTTAGTTTTCAAACTCAGTCCTAATCACAGAGATGGATAGTTGAGGAAGAGGGTGAACTCCTACTATGACTAGTGATAGTATGTTTAGACTATAAGATTTTAAAACATAATGCTTTTCTTTCAACAGAAAACACCTAACAATCGGTACAAAAACCTTCCCATAAACAGAAGATGCTGTTTCCAGACACTGAACACACTGATGTGTTTTGGATAGGGTGGATTAACTGCATCTATTAAAGAAGAGCTTGGGTCATGTTAATTGAACCTCTCTGTTAAGTTTTACTGAAGTCTTGGGAGCTTGGTTTTTTTCCGTAAGTAAATGTTTTTATTGTCAAATTCTGAAAGATTTGAAAGGATCAGAGATCTACAAAGTGAAAGGAACATGAACTTTAAAACTGAGGATGAGAATGGAAATTTTCATCTTTCACTGGAATAATATACTTTGTTTTTATTTTAATTAGAATTCTGAGATTCCTGACTGATGTGTCAGGCATACAAAGTGAAAAAAAAAATAAGAAAGCTGTTGATTTCTTCATAGATTCTATTGTAGATATTTTGGAACATAGATAGAGAAAATAGAAGAGATGAAACCAAGTAAAGGGTCTTAAAGAAATATATTCTGGCATAATCGATCAGAAGCCAACCAGCTCCTTCCCCAGATGTCTTGTACATTTGATAACCTGCACGTCTGCCAACCTGGAGACTACAAACCCAACTTAAAACTTACAGAACAGAATTTCCATATGCTCTGGTTTACATCATCTATCTATCATCTAACTTGCGTTCTATTCTCTGCTGGAGGCAAAGTCAAGTCATGCATAGAATCACTACAAAGCTTATGAGTCACCTAAGTCCTACTTGAAACAATGTAAGGACAAAACTCATTCCAGTTTAATGACAGGAATTTTGGTAAGAAA
The DNA here is from genome assembly GCF_001604755.1 of Lepidothrix coronata. Lineage (NCBI taxonomy): Eukaryota > Metazoa > Chordata > Aves > Passeriformes > Pipridae > Lepidothrix > Lepidothrix coronata. The sequence continues at coordinate 8,110,682 of NW_016690185.1, read as the reverse complement.
ATGCAGACCAGAATGCCCATTCGTGGTAAATTAATGTGGCTTGTTAATTGTAATAGTTCCATTTCTACATATTGCTAGTGGAAGATCAAGCCCTTAACCTTTAACTTCTCTATCCTGTTTTCACAGATCACATTTTAAAAAGAACTAAAAAACAAACCCCAACAAAAAAACTGTTGCTTCACCAGAATGTTTACCAGTTTCTCAGGTGGAAAACCTGAAGACAGGGTTCTGTGTGCTGCACAGCAACATTGCACAAGTTGATATCAAAGTTCACTATTCAGCAACTCCTCCCCACTCCAAGCTTTGAAATTTTCTGACATGCTTGTCAAAACACACCAATAAATTAAGCAACCTTTTCAAATGTTCCTATGCCCCAATACACCATGTATAGAACTGAACTGTCACCTCTGTGAGCCAAGATGTTACAACAATTCAAGGTACATTGCTCAAAAGCAAAATTGCTGTTCCCTTGTCAAATTGAACGATCACTTGCTCCTCTTTTTATTAAACATTTTCTTTCCCTCAGTAGTATTTAAAACTCCTTTCAGTCTCATGCAATCTCAAAACACAATTAACAAACTGTATGCCTCTTCAGGAGCATTAACAACAGTGCTGGCAGAGATACTGTGCTGCCCTAGGATCCAGGTGGCACAGGAGAAGGGAAGGACTGCTGAAATCTGGCTCTTCAACTAGTAAATTGAATGTACAGCTATGGGATCACTCTGCCATACAGCAGCTGGCAAATACAAAATGGGAGAAAAGCAGAGCTTTACTCCTCAAAAATATCAGGGTTTCAAAATCTTTCTACGTTCAGCACTGGAACTAAACCAAAATCTTAAAACAAACTAAGGCAACAATATTGAACAGCAAATAGCCTTGAGATCTGCACACTTTCTTGACACCTGTGAGACCAAGCTTTAAATTAAGCATAGCAGACACACTAACGTGAGTTTCATCTCCTATGGAGTTGATTCAATACCAGCTATCCCAGGAAGACATATCTGGGTAAGACAGTGTGGGTGCTTGTAGCTGTTTCACTGGAATTCTGACAAAGGTTTAGGTTGTTTTGAAAAACCATTCTGACAGTCTATGTAGATTTATTGCTAATACTCCCAAATCACAACTTATTACCTAGTCAGTGACGCTGGGCACATTGCAGGAAATCCACAACTATTCATGAGGGTAGGCCAGTTTTTCATTTCTAGCCTAGTACTCAGACAAGGGACTAACTCTTTCTACCATATATTAATCACTATTCTTTCCTCAAATTGCATTGTTAGTTTTGCAGGTGATCATGAGATCCATTGATACCATTAATGGCAATTAAAAAATGCCTTCCAAATGTGACTAGAACCACAGTTCTTTCTCTTTTTTAACCAATCCATAACCTATGTCCTTTCCCTCAAGACTCTTAAAGTACCTGAGGAGACTAATTACAATTTTTTGTTATTTACTGGGGACTGGGTTTAATCCCACTATTTCATGAACAGGTTCAGATTTCTTTGCCTTACATTTTTAGTAAGTTCAGAAAACTGCCAATATGTGCTGATGAGAATTATCTTCCAGAAGTAAATGGTAACTTGATTCAATTATCTTCTTGCCAACTCTGAGTCCAAGGTTTGTAATTCATGAACAGGGAGAAACAAATCTGATGTATGGCTGGCGCTCAGTAGCGTGCTGCCATTTTCAAAATCAATAGGCTTGGAGAGGCAAGGACGAATCAGAGAACGAATAAAGTAATATTCAGCAGTGTTTAAAGTAAAATAAGAATGAACACAAACAACTCTGTATAAGGAAGTCCACAAGTCTGGGCACATAGGATCACAGAATCAAACAGGTTGGAAAAGACCTCCAAGATCATCAAGTCCAACCCTTGATCCAACACTGCTGTGGTTACTAGACCATGGGACTAAGTGCCACATCCAGTTCATCTTAAAAACCTCCAGGGACGATGAATACACCACCTCCCTGGGCAACCTATTCCAATGTCTGATTACTCTCTCTGTAAAACATAATGACGGAAATGGAAACAGAATCACCTCAGCAAATCTTTGTGCACAACCCAAAGAAGAAAAGTTCTCCAGAGTTCAGTTGTATAAAATGTAGTGACTGCATTGTGATGCTGAAACTCAACTCATTGTGAACTGACTGACCCTCTCAACTACTTCTTCCAATCCATTCTCCACTTCTCTGTAGTAAGAATGAACAAAGAGAAACAGGAAAAAGTGTGAACAGGAAGCAGAAGTCTCAATAATGTTTAAAGCTTAGACAACTCCAACCATTTGGCATGCTCAATGACAGTGCTTCTCCCCATCATGTCTGTCTGACTGAATTACTTTTGCTCTCAAAGTGTGCAGCTCAACCTACACACCTTCAGCATTTTCCTGTGGTCTCCTGTGGCCTGGGATGACCACTCGTCCAAAGGAGAGCTCCAGCCCCGGCCCTCCTTTAGCTGCTGTCCAATGACATGGCACTTTCCAGGCCATCTGCACGCCCTGATGGCTGAAATTTCACCATGACATGAAAAAGTGCACTGCAAAGGGTGTTTCACCTGTCTGCTTCTAAAAGTGTAGATATTGAAGACTTTATGTCTAAGAGAAGTTTATCCCTCTGCAAAAAATAAGTCCTTAAAAAATGACTCAAAACTTCATAGCTGAAGAATTCAGAGATGATTTTGCTGTTTATACATGCTACAAGAATATACAAACAAAAGTATTTTGAAATCAGGCACAGCCTGAGGACTTTGAATGTGAGTTTTCAGTACGTTATTTTTTGTTGTATTTTTTAATAGAGAATCCCTAAACAGCAGTTCTAAACACTGATTGATTTAAGTGATACTGGAAATACAACTCTATCTCTTTTATTGGAGCTGCTTAAAAAACAATAGGAGATTAACACAGTTGGGATAAGGGGTACAGAGTACCGTTTTATCCATGCAATTGATGGAAGAATCAGTGTTGGAATAAACAACAGATTAGCAAAATATACATTGCTAGAATGAAAGGCTTTCCATGCACTTTCTACTGATATATGTTTTACTCAGAGGCATTTTGAAATGTTGCTTACACTGACACAGTAGGCTTCATACTGAACACACAATGATGTTCTTTGTTTGCCTTACAAACAGCAATAGAATTAATTTCTAAAAGTTGCTGTATGCAAGACTACAGAGATCTCTGAGCAATACACTGAATATACAATGCATGAAAGTGATGCACAAGGGCTTTCATAGGGTAACACAGTCATGGTGAAATCTGTGTCATCTGACATCAAAACTCTATCAATAATTTGGTTACATCTGAACTAGAAACTCAATGCTGCCTGTGGTGAGTGGAAACAAATAGGTTTATCCTGTGGACAATTCATCGCAACATAAGACAGAAGTTTGAACTGGACAGACACTTCCAAAGAAAAATTTGCTTTTTCCTCCTACACTGCAGCTCTAAGTAGTTTTATTTTGATGGATCATCTTTAAATAGGTAGCCCTATTTCACACGCCACCTCCTAGAGAAAGGGATATTTTGTTTTTTCCCCATTGTCTCTTCACAAAATCTCTGAAACAGGGCTCTTCAGAATGTGGATATCATCTTGAAGGATATGAATTTGTCTATCCATTTGTCCATATGAAATATAGACTTAGAATTCTGATGACCGAAACATCATTATTTTTACCTCTTTCACTTTTAGCAATTTCAGTTCATTGAGGGGGGGAGGGAACCCAAGCTGAGTATAGGAGGAGCTGTCTTCTGTTATTTGCATATATGATTGTGTTGCATATTTTTACAGAGGGTAACTCTGTAAAGCTCTAGACTGCAAGGGCCTGCCATACTGCAACACTTTCACTAAAAGGTAAAATCAGTTCAGCCCGTGGCTGATTTGATGGTCCTGGAAAAGCCCATTCAAGGGCTGAGAAAAGACAGAACATTATTCATCTCTACCAAGGTGATGCTAATTAGTGCCACTAGTAACCAACTACAAACTGGATTAGGAACCAATCAGATATTTACAACGTTGCCTTTTAATAAACTCTTCTGTGAATGACTGATAGAAAATGTTTTTATGTTGGTGCATCTAATGGCCCTTCTGTATACAGTGGAAGATCAACAAATTAGTCAGCTAATGAAACATCATTACACTACACCATAAAAACAAAATGAAAGACATACATAAAGTCTGACAGTGTTGTTATTCCTAAATGGCGGTGCTGTATCTAACTTTGATATGCATTACAGCAAACTCTTCCTTCACAATACACTCATCTCAAAAATCTGAACAGGTTGTTGTAGTTTAAGAACTCTTCTCTTAATTAAATTCTCTAACTTGAATTCTAACATTCATATTTAGGCACAATTATTCTCCAAACTCATCCATTCTTCACTTGTGAGCAGCGTTTTTCTTTAAACTTGCACATAAAATTAAGGTATTTACAATACACTTAATGAAATGACCCACCTCTTTTCCTTGCTAAAAGATTTCTTTTGTGATTGAGTTTGATTTTGCTTTCAGGCACTTGGTAGACATAAGCTCTTATGAAAGAAGAACAGAACAACACCTTCTTCTCAGTCATCAGAATATGTGCTGCTTTTTAGCTCATTAGTCTTGTCAGACTCAGAATTTGTATCACTTTTACTCTTCAGACATAATTTCTCAGGCATCTGGATGTAGCTAATTAAATATAAGAGAAGTTAAATGAAATTATGAAAATGGAAGCTTTGATCTTCTGCTCCCACACTGCTCAGGAACACTACTGAGGTCTTCAAAATACTACGCATTTTCTCCCCTTTTTTACTGCAGAAATAACTTCTTCACGTGAACTTCTATTTGCTGCCAGCTCTTACAACACAGAAACAACCATACTACAATTTATGAAGAACTATCAAGGCATTTTATTCCTCCTATTCTTGTCTCCATACCACCTGCCAGATGCTTCTGCTCCCTGCCACGGACTGCCAGCTAGATTCACCCTCCCCCCGTTTGCCAAGTGCTTGAAACATGATCCTTGTCCCTGATGCCCTGCTTTTTCTGCATATGTCCACAGCATTTCTCTTTCCCATTAATGCAGAAAATTGGTCCTGCCCTCTCCCTGTTCACCTCTGGCCTGGAACAAGGTGAAAAAGGCTTGTTAAGGGCATGGACTCAAAGGCTCAGCGGTTCTGAATGTTAGGCAACTCAGAGATCAGCTTCAGGACAGAAATCAGGAAGTTTAACAGAAGGAAAACACTGTCGACACTACCAGTAACAGTAGGCAAAACAGATAACCTCCCAATACCATTCCTGTCCTTCCTGATCCGCAGGTTGGCAACCTTCCCCTCCCTGCAACTGAAAGCCTAATAGCATCAGATTTGTAAAGTTTATCATAAAATCATAGAATATCCTCAGTTGGAAGGGACCCATCAGGTTCATTGAAGTCCAGCTTCTGGCCCTGCACAGGACAGCCCCAAGAATCACACCATGTGTCTGAGAGTGTTGTCCAAATGATTCTTGAACTCTAACAAGCTTGGTGCTCTGACCACTTCTCTCGGGAGCCTGTTCCAGTGCTTAACCACCACTTGAGTGACAAACCTGTTCCTGATATCTAACCTAACCTACCCTCACTCAGCTTCATGCTGTTTCCTGGAGTTCTGCCATTGGTCACAGGAGTGAAGAGATCAGTACTTGCCCCTTTGTTCCCCTCACGAGGACGTTGCAGACTGTAACAAGGTCTCCCCTCAGTCTCCTCTTCTCCAGGTTGAACCTCAGATCAAGTGACCTCACTCATTCCTCATATGGCTTCCCATCCAGACCCTTTACCATCCTCACGGCCCTCCTTTGGACACTTTCTAAGAGCTTAATTTCTTTCTTATACTGTAGTGTCCAAAACTGCACACAATATTCAAGGTGAAGCCACACCAATGCAGAGCAGAGGGACAATCCCTCCCTCAACCAGCTGGCGATGCTGTGCCTGATGTCCTCCAGGACACAGTTGGCCCTCCTGGCTGCCAGGGCACTGCTGACTCATATTCAACTTGCCATCGACCAGGACCCCCGAGTTCCTTTCCGTGGCACTGCTTCCCAGTATCTCATTTCCCAGTTTGTATGTAAATCCAGGGTTGCCCCATCCCAGGTGCAGAATCCGGCACTTGCCCTTGTTGAACATCATACTGCTGCTGATTGCCCATCTCTTTAATTTGTCAAGGTCTCTCTGCAGGGCTTTGTTCATGTCCCAAATGTTAAATCATGTCGACATTTTCTTTCATGAAGCTCATTTTCTTTCATTCAGTTAGTCATATTTAGCTGCAAAAATGTCAATCTGGGTCATACAGCCTAAAAATAAAAGTCACAAAATAGCCAACAAAAACCTAACCTCTATCTGCTAAATCGGTAAGGGTTTCTGTTCTCCAAAACAACATTTGAAGTCTCCCATAGCGTGGAACAACTGATTTTTCTGTTAAGAGAAGATCATTTTACTATTCTTCCTTTAAAATGGGATGTGGGTATGTGGACTACACACAGCACCCACATTAAAGTAGTGCATGTTGGCTTCAAAGGAGCTATTATGCAGCCTATAAGTTCAATGATCTGCAAAGCAATAAAGAGCTCCTTCTGTAGCCCTCACGGCCTATTGAGTAAATAGTAAGCATTTAAGAAAACTCTATAATTACATGTTTACACACTGGAGCCATTATGGGCAATCTAAAAAAAAAAGTACATGTAGTTTTCTAAAAGAAATACTTAATCACATTTTTTACATGATTACAACTCCTTCATAGCCACTAAGGACTACCAGCTACAAAATATATAAGCAGAAAAGCTCACATTTACAGTCTGTTTTTATATGCAGTAACGACATAATGAGATGTCAGCTGAATATTTTAGATTTTTAAGCCTAATACTTTAAATACATTCAAATTTAAAAAAAAATATAGAAAAGGGTCATTCTGAAATTCTCTGCCATAAACAATCAAGAAAGGTAATATGAATACCTTAATATACCATTCCAGATTTCAGATGTGTGTCAAATAGTAAAGAATTGGTAAAGAATTAAATAGCTTTTGGTAAAGAATTAAATAGCTTGATGCTTTTATCTTAGTTATCAGGGAACGCCAATGGTCGTATCCTTAGAGACCTGTGTATTGGACTCACTCCCCTATATGTCAAGCACATTTCCATGTCCAGAGCTACAGCTACTCTACTCTGATGAATCTCAAACTTTGGCTGCAAAACCAGCCTGTTTAATCCCTGCCTTATGTAGAAGTATAAATTTGAGGATTTAAGAGACTGTTCCATATAGATGGAACATGCCCTGAAATTGAATTTATATTAGCTTGACATAGTGGTCCACAGGTAAAACATGCAGTAAAAAAGAAGAGCATTCATTAAGAATGGGACCAACCATGACTTTTCATATGAGAAAGCCATATAGGGCAGAACACCAATTTAAAGCTGATTCCCATCAGTCACGTGCCTTCAAAGAATCTGAATCAGACAAATGCTTCTTGTACATGCTTGTACCCTGCACATTGTAAAAGTGACAGAATGTTCAGTTAAGAATAATTTCAAGTAGTATTTCAGTTCCTTTCTTTGCGTTTTGTATTCTAATTAAACCATATCATTTTTCATATTCTTAAAACAACAATGAAAGCCCATTTACTAGCTGATGTGAACATCTCATGTTTTATAGGAACACAGAAAAATCCCTACAAAAACATGAGTGAAATGCTACTAGAACAACTGTGGTTCGGGATCAAAGACATCCATTTAACTTGCAAATGCTACCACACAGACTGGAGAGCATGTGTTTTAGTGAAGAATTCAGCTTAACTTTCATATAAATAAAAACAACGATTTCCCCACTTTTTTCATCCCAACAATTAACGGTCAAATTATGGGTCATTTGCCGTTATAATAATTCAGGTACTTTGGCGATCATAGTATACTTTTACCTAAACTTCCAAAACTATATATCTTTTGTAATTGCCTAGGAATACATTTACAGTCACAGGTTACAAGCGGTGTGTTCAATCTACTACTCGTCTGCAACATTACAATAGCCTTAAAAATTTTGACAGAAGACTATGCAGACCAACTAAAGTAATGACATTCAAATGAACACCTACTTAGGATAGCTTCACACTAATTTAAGATATTGAATAGTAACATTTATATTCCAGATGCTGAGAGACCTAAAATGTCAGGCAGTGGTGAAGTTTAACGCACAACATAAATGCATGTGTCCACTGTCACATCAGATATTGTGTCATATCTACCACATATCATTAAATAACAGAAACCCTGTAACAACCATGGATGATATATAATAATCTGACAACAAAGATTGATGGAGAACGCAGAATTCTATTCAGCACACTGATGCTTAACAACAAAACTCTCTGCCACTGAGTAGCACTGTCAGTTGTACACTACTGCTTGATAAATACACGGGAGAAGGAGGAATAAAATTGAGGTTAGCATTAAAATGCAATTTAACCAGAATTTCTGTTTAAATTGGTGTCTAGCATGGGTGTAGTAGGTCATATTACCTTGACAGCAATTTTTTTAATACATCATACATTTTCCAAAGGTCATTTTTACAATGAATAAGGATATTCTCTTTCAGTGCATCTTTATTTACCCAGCTCTTCCTACCATTTAGATGCCTATGCAGATAATAGTAGCACACAAGACAGCAAAGATATCAATGTGTGTTAAATAACAAAGATGTATTACTTAAACATTTAACTCTTGGTGAAATCAGTATTGGGTTGACATCCAAATATCTTTAAAAACTGATTGTCTGTGGGAAAGTTCTTCCTACTCAACAGGTCCCTTCTGTTTAAGTAGTTAGCATCATGACTGCTTCCTCTAGCAACAAACTGCCATCTACACCACAGGTCAACTCCACAAATTCTGGAAAGATATCTTTCTTTACTCTGTCTTTTTCATCACCCTACCATTTTTGGCAGTCTCTTTACTACGCTCCTCCAGCACAGTCATTCTACCAATAGCTTCATGCCACTTGGTGCCTTTTTCAAGTAGGAAGCAGCTGCAACCACACCATCCCAGTTCCTGGAAGCAAACTGGCCAGAAGGCAGGCCACAGCTTTCCACGGGGAAATGATAAAGAAATACCAGAACAAGGGTGAAACGCAGAACAAGAGTGCAGCACTGTATTACATTTCACGCACGCTAGCGCAATATGTAATGAACTCAGAAGAAAATGAAAACTTTAGTCCCTATGAAACCTCCCGATCTAACACAGGCAGCACAAACTGGAGCTTGTCATTTCTGAGTTAACAGAACAGCTTGCTAGTTCTGATCTGATTTTATGAAACACGTGTTTCAACTGGAAGACCTTTTAGTAATATTAACAATCCATGGTCAGAATCTCAGTCCTCAGTCCCAGGTATGCTGGTGGATGGTTAAAAGTATGCATTTTAAAAAAATAGTAATACTGCTTTACTTGTAAATTGTTCACTTATGAGAGACAAAAAGATGATACAAAATGGAACCTTTTCAGGCAATTTTCAGGGAATTGCTTTTCAAGTCAGAACTGCACAAAATTCAACACTTACAGCACAGGAAGGCTAGAAGTAACACATAGGAGAGGTTTTATATTTTGAGTTATTATAGTTACTTCAGAAAGTAGTTTGACTGTCAAAAAGGTGGTGCTTTTGATCAGAGAATAATAACAGAATCAAAGAATCATAGAATATCCTGAGTTGGAAGAGATCCCCAAAGATCATCAAGTCCAACCCTTAACCCTGCATAGGACAGTCCCAAGAATTACACCATGTGCCTGAGAGGGTTGTCCAAACAATTCTTGAACTCTAGCCCTGAGGAGCCTGTTCCAGTGACCAACCACTCTCTGGGTGCAGAACCTTTTTCTAATATCTAACCTAAACCTCCCCTGACACAACTTCAGGACATTCCCTCGAGTTCTGTCACTGGTCACCACAGAGAAGAGATCAGTGCCTGACCCTCCTCTTCGAGGAAGTTGTAGATTGCAATGAGGTCTCCCCTCAGTCTCCTCTTCTCCAGGCTGAACAGACCAAGAGACTTCAGACACTCCTCATATGGCTTCCCCTCAAGGCCCTTCACCATCTTCATTGCCCTCTTTTGGACACTCTCTAATAGCTTAGTATCTTTCCTATATGGTGGTAACCAAAACTTCACACAATATTCAAGGTGAAGCCACACCAGTGCAGAGCAGAGAGGGACAATCACCTCCCTCAGCTGGCTGGCGATGCTTTGCCTGATGTCCCCCAGGACATGGTTGGTCCTCTTGGCTGCCAGGGCACTGCTGACTCATATTCAACTTGCCATCGACCAGGACCTCTGAGTTCCTTTCCGTGGCAGTGCTTTCCAGCATCTCATTCCCCAGCCTGTACATATTTCCATGGTTGCACCATCCCAGGTGCAATTCACACCATTAAACAATGAGTTCTATGGACACTTCCACCATCAGTTATATCATATGTCTACATGGTCTACATGAAATAAAAACAGTGGACTCATCTGCACACTTACTAGATAAAGAATCATGCTTGTAGATGGCCAACACAGCATATTTCCATTACTATGTGCTAGATCCAAAGATCAGTGAAGACTCAAACACACTATTTGACAAATGCGCACACACCCACAAATAGATCTCTGTGCTAGTTTGGCTTCAAGTGTTTATGCTGTTCACACTAAATGGAATTAGAATTTCTGTGGGCTGTTTGCAAGAGACTATGGTCTTTTCAGAAAATTGGCTTTTCACTGTTATCCACCTTAGCCATGTTCCTTTGCTCTTGAAAAGAAAATTATTCCTCTCACGTTAAGAATTTATGTTCCCTTTTTTCCTCTGGAACACCAAGCCAAAGGAAACACAGACCCAGGTTATTTATATAAACTGTAAACATATGAATAGAGAAAGTGACAAAGCAAAACTGAAGAGTAAGTAATTGCAGGCTATCAAGTCAACCTACCTTGTATACCTTGTCCTTGCTTTCTTATTCTACATAATATGTGATGATCATCACATGTTCACAATTAGTCAGAAATAGCAAGCTGACATTAAAATAGCCCAGAGGGAAATTATTTTCACAGATGTTAGGAGGAGCTAGTAACTACATCAGTTAAATTAGGTTTAGCTGTATTTTAGATAAACTCATTTGCATTTCAGAAATATCCTATAGGTGATTCTACAGAGAAGCAAGAAAACACCAGACATCCATCCAAGTTTAATTAAGAACAATATTCTTCTTAGTGGATTATCTTCATGCATTATCATAAAGAGGATAAATTATAAATGGCCACAATCAAAAGTTGAAAGCAAAACATAACAAAAGCTTCGCTAAACTTAAAACAGAAGAGTGCAATACAGAATGCTCCATGATAGCCTCTTACTTTGGAATGTACAAACGAGTATGGAAACTAGCATAAGAATATATTTGATGTTATAATTACACTTTATAGTTACTTTCTAAAACACAATGCCTCAAGTGGAAAATATAACACCAAGAAAGCCCAAAACTTCACATTTTCCCATTCCAACTTTATTATGAGTCAAAACTTGTAAATCTATATGTTTAACTTTATATATTAACCACATTGTATTGAGACGCTACCATTTTGTAACTTGTCAGTTACCTTTTTCCTAGGTCTTGACCTTAAAATGTCAGTGACAAAATCCATACTTACCCCTTTTCCTCGTTCATCCTATCTGCTACTAAACTTCATCTTAACCTCTTTAACACCTCCATTAAACAGAAAAAAAATCAAAACCAAACCCAAGACATACACATCTTACTCTAAGCATCCCCTTCTTCGTAACTAACTTTTCTGACTCCTTCATTCTTAATGTTTCAAATTACTCAGAGTTTGAAGATTTTATTTTAATTAAGGACAGACAACTAAGGCACTAATCTGCCCTATTTCTGGAAATTGCTTGGCCTGATCAAAAAGTCATGACTTTTGAAAAGTTGCAACTATGGGAAAATGACAAGATCACATAGTACTAGCTAAGATACACACTTGAGAAGTGGCCACCAAGCCACCTGCCATCAAGATTTATATCAAAATAGTTATCTAAGCAGGAGATAAGTCAGACCTTACACCTCAGGGAACCAAAGGAAATAGTTTATAAGATGTGGATAACTTTTATCATCCCTGCCACATCTCTGCTGCTTTGTGAGTTACAAACGGCACCTTGGGGTGAGCCAGCTTCTTTGTGCAGCTGTGCTTTCAGGTGACCAAGTCACACATACGGGCCTGGATCAGAGGACAGTATCTGCACAGCTCCAAGCCCCTGAAAATCACAAGTCATGGGAGTCATGCAATCCTGTGCCATGGCACTGAAGGGGTGTAAAATCAAGATTAAAGTGAAATATTCCATCATGGAAACACTGAGTTGCAGAGCAAGTTCCTACACCATAAGGTTCATATTTTAAGAAAAATCCTTTGTCTTTGGTCTTCTTCACAGGGAAGCTCTCCAAAAATCTAACAACTTCCCAACAATACTAGTCACCAGAGTTTGCTGTCCTACTCAACCGCTCCTCTCCATTTTATGTTCTTTCCCAGCAATGGTGGGTATGAGATAGTCATTAGCTGCAGTAAGTAGACTGGCCTACACCCACCCCTTCCCTTAATCTTGTTACAAAACAACCAGGAAATTTATATTAACTTGAATGTAATCCTTTGTTCCACTCTTCTCTTCGCATATTACTACGAAAAAGAGCAAAACATAGTATCTGTTCTTTTCTGTAGTATGTGAGGACAGAGGAAAACAAAACTGCTTCCATTGTAAGCCTGCTCAAAGATTTTATTTTGGCCTTTATTTCATTTTAGTCCACTGATAGGAATATCACCACAAACAGTGGTAAGAGCATAAGAGCCAACAGTCAGACCTACCCCAGAAAACAAACAATCAAACAAAAACAAACAAATAAAACAAACTCCAAACAAACAAAAGCAAACAAACGAAACAAAAACCAACCAAACAAAAAACAAACAAACAAAAAACCAAACAAACAAACAAACAAAAAAAGAAACCATGCTATCTGGCTTCAGGTATGAAAATGTGGAATGAGTGTTTAATACAATAGCCAGAAAAAGCAATGTGGAAGTACAGTTTTAAAACCATTTATAAGGACAAGCATAGAAGATACAAAAAATATATGAAAATCACCAAGCTTTAGGAACCAAAGGAAGAATATATTAAACAATAAGAGAGACTAAAAATCAGAGACCTTGCAGTTAAATTACCGGAAGCTAATATGTCTAGAAGAGCTAAAAGCTTCCAGAAAACAAACAAACAAACAAACAAACACAGTTGAACAAAAAAACCCAACAGATCAGCAATATCAGCTTCTTGGTTTAGAAATTTCACAAAATGCCCCTGAAATTGCAAACACCTGAGTAGAATAGGTATTTTTATGGAACTGTGTAGACCAGCCCAAAGGCTGTAAGTGTATTAATAAATAGATCATCAACTTTCTAAAGAAATCATATGATCCTTGTTTAAGTTCCTATTCTATGAAAAACAATAAACAAATCTGTAAAAGGTTGATGATCAGGGGCATGATACCATGATTTCCCATGATTGTGCATTGAACAGATTTCTAAAATCATCAGAACCCACAGGGCTACAGATTTTAATATAAGTACTATTTGCCTCAGTCACTCACAGACAACAGCGAATTAATTTAAAAGGGCAATGAAGGACAGGATTATTTTTTTTCTCCATCAAGCCTGTCTGTCCCAAAAATGAGACTGGCAAGGCAGAGGGAGGGAGGGAAGGAAGGAAAAGTCTGCAGTAGCAAATCGGCTATGGAAGGAAATCTTTCATAAAACAGAAAGCTTGAGCTTGGTGTAATGTTAATCCAGTTTGTACAGAGAAGTTCTGGATAATTTTGATTGCCTCTTTCTTGGCAGATAAGGAACCAATCTGCTAGGAACAAGCTGGCTAGGCTAGTCAGGGGCAGTAATTAAAAAACCAAAAAGGCAAAAAGGGGGCAAAAACATCCATTCTTGTAGCATAAAAACAAACTGTCAATGTGAAAATGCTCAAATGTCAAATTTAAAAGAAAAGTATTATAGACTCGCTGATTTCCAGAAGGGTAAGGGTGGGTGGGGAGGAGGAAAATATCATCATAAGCTGATCGAAGAGCCTGGGTTGAAGGTCTGACACATGAGATCTGGCAAGCAGGTATCACTAACCAGTCAAAGCAGAAACAATAAGCCAGGTTCTGCAAAAACAACAAAAAAGTACACAATGCCTTTATGTCAAAATTTACTCCATCCCTTTTGGTTTGTCTTCGGTATTGGAACTTCCCAGCTTCGTGTGTCCACAGATATATATGTGTTTCATGCATCTATACATCTGTATGTATGCATTACACTACTGATTAAACACTTCTTTTTACAGAGCAAAGGATGTTTCACCACTGGTGCTCTTAGTGTACAAGTGCTACTATGTACGCACCTCAAAAACATCAGAGTGAATTCTGATTTGCTCTATGCCATTGACATCATATCTCCACAACCCAGCTGACCACTAGTGGTCGATCTGCAGTTAAAGTAACACCTTTCTCTTGCTATTAATTATGAGCACTTTCGATAGTACTGGTGAACATGTGGGCCTCATTATGTTTCTTAATTATGAGCTTTCTGGAGGCAGGTGAAGAAATATGAAAAATTAAATATTCAGAAAAAAAATACATTAAATGAATACCCATATTGCACACATTATGAAGCTAGGAGAGGTACGTGCAAAGAAAATTCAACATTTTGTTTTTTACTCATCATATGTGTTTTAGTCAATTAATTACATTATAATCCTTCCAGGGGGACTCTGGAGTGCTCAAGAGAAACCATGCCTACTACTCAAAGCAGGTCAGTAGAAAATAATGTGGCAGAGCACTCTTATTATGTCTTTGAACATAATCATATTTTTTGGAAAAAAATGCAGGCGTTCAGAAGACTGCAGGTCCCAGTGAGATCCTGACAGCATCAGGCAGTATTCTAGGGGCAAAGCAGTCCCAATTCCTACATCATCAAAGTATTTTGACTGGTAATATCTTACTTCTGTGAAAAGTGTGGGCTCCTGCTGGTATTTGCCCCCATGTCTCAGTTTCTGAAGGGTCTAAGAATTGCTCTTGTGTTTGGAAACCAGCAGAAGTGATGAGCTAGGAGAATCTAAATCCCAGCAAAGATATCTGGAATACTTTACTTCCCATTCTTATTGCTACCAGTGCTTCAGGATTAGTGATTGCATGATGCAGGAGCTTTGAAAGTAGCCTAATTTCAAAGCATTAAATATTACAGTATTGCTTTGAAAATTTACTTTTAAACAGAGAGATGATTACAACAGTTTCTACATAAGGAAGAGCACAGTAATAGTGGTGTTTTTATAGTGTGTAAAATCCATGCCAGATCTCAAGACTCAGCATAATGCAAACACAATATAGATAGTAAATGAGGCAAAGAGCATATGGCATGTCAGGAAGACAGCAGAAGGGTATAGACAGTCAAGATACCTCAGTGAATCAGAGAGCTATAAGCCTGGTCAGCACAGCAGATTGCAGCCTTAGCCTACCTGCTGGCACACTAGCAACAGCCTTGATAGTTTTATGGAAAGACATGGAAAAGGCCGACAAATAAAAATTGTTCCAGTGAAATAACTCCTTTCCTGTGCACGTGAGCTTTAAGAGCTTGTGTGGTTTATTAGCAGAGACAAGGCAAGAGCAGAATCTGTTTGCAGCAGGGCAGGCCCATTGGAGGTCAGCACACAGCCACCAACCATTAACTTGTGATACTTTATCGCCTGAGAAGCATGCTGACTTCTCAATAAAGCATACGTCTTTCTAGGTCACTTGGCTGAAGTTTGCCTTGCCATGTATCTGAAAGTCTCTGCTGAGAACAGCTGACAGCCTAATAGCGGTGTTTCTCCAGATACTGATTCCCTGATTATTTTTTTCCTCATAGACTCACTGTATATCTACTTTATTCTGTACATCTAATGAATACATACAGCATTGTAAATAAATGGCACAGCATTTTGCTGATGTTCCGTCAGAGTACTAAAAAGACAACTAAGAGAGAAAAGCAAGATGCAGTAAAGGGACCTTCTGCCCCCTGCTCTGGATCACTCTCAGCAAGGCATGAAGACAGATATGCCAGAGCTGTGGCACTGCTGGGCTCCGGGCCCCACAGACCTTTATTGTGGCTCCCTGAGGAGATTGTGCTCAGCAAGTTTTCAGGTCAAAAGCAGCAACATTCTGCTCTATGGCCCTCCTGCCCTCAGCAGTGGCAGCAGTCAGCCCCAAATTAGCTCTGAGCCCTTATGCTTGCAGCAAAAATCAGGTACTTTAAAGAGAAGTATGAAGGATGACAACAGCAGAGCTGCAGAAAATGGACAGTAACATAAAATTTTCATAAAATCCCGGTCAGGATTGCCACATGCTGCCAATGCTTTACTTGATCAGAGGTAGTATCGGAGAACAGCAGCAAAATAGAGCCCCCAGAGGAACGGCAATCCTCCCATGCTAGAAACTCAACTAGCTTAAATCCATGAGCTCCAGGATTTGATTCCTTACCTAATCTACCTGTCTACAAATACCTACCTTTTAAATAGAAACTCACCAACAAATTTTTACTTTGAATGCTTTCTCATTGCTACCCAAGGCCCATTCTACACTACCACTCACTTCTGTATTTTTAACTTTTTAATTCAATACATCCTGTGCCACCCATTGCTTTCCTTTTTATCCCTGCTGAGAGAGAAAAAAGCCTGAATTAGTCATAGACATTCAGCGAAGATTAAATTTCTACTGTCTTTATCATCAATGCTTCTCAATGAAAACTGCAAAGCTGTAGTTCTTAATTTACTTCATAAGCTACAGAATGTTTTTTAACTTCTATAACCAACAGTCCCATAACCAGAACTTGTAAACTCCACTAGAGCAAAATGTCAATGTTGCAAATTAGCATCATATGCTCTTCTTGCAGGATATTTCTTTTACTTTCTTTCAGAATTGAATAAAATGCACATACTGCTCTCAGAATCTAGTAGTTTTTTCCTAATGCCATCATATTGGGAGTGGAAAATCACTTTGGGCCAGTATTTTTGCAGGGGAACAACAATTTCATGGCTCCCACCAAAGTAAATCTGCGATTTAAAATCAACTGTTGTATCCAAAATTCAAAGTACAGTAAACAGGAGACGTGGACACAAACCCCAAATTATGTCCTGCTGTATTTCAGGTTATACATTTAAAATGAAGATATCTGAAAGCAGTGGCCACTTCTGAAAACATGGTCCCCATCCTTATAAAACATTTTCCTAATGCTTACAAGTATATCTACCAAAAAAGGACACCGGAAAGGTGAAGCAATCTGTTTTTAAATATGCAGAGCATATTACAATGCATCAGCTGATACCATAACTTGTTTGTGCTTCTGAATTACTTGAAATCCTTAGCTGTTCACAGCTACTTGTGAAAGACCTGTGTTAACCACCTCTACCTGCCCCAAATACAGTCCCTATCTTGTCCCCACTTTCCCCTTCCTTCTTTCTCCCAATGCTAACAGACCCTCACTCTGCTATAATTCTCTTACATCCTCCCTTCTCCTATCGTTCTCTTTTTTTTCCTTCCTACTTGTGAAATCCTTCAAAGGATGAATGATATTTAATTATTCTGGGAACACTGAGAGGAAAAGCACTGCCCTGAAGGGCTGCCAGAAAACCAGCATCAAACTTAATGTCGGATCTTGTATTATTTAGCCATTTAACTTACCAATTAATTATACAGTAAATAAAGACTATTTCCATGAGAAGTCAAACTGCAATTCTGACAATCTTGCCACACATCCCCAGATCAGTGACAATCACATTATGACAAACTTTGTGATTAATGAATTCATGATATTCAGATTGTATGACAGCTGCAGTATTGCCTGTGGCCATTGCTTTATAATTCTATCGCTGTTTAAACCTGAGTGACTCATGGAGCGGACTGTGACTACAGACCTTGTGCCTGTTGATGAAATTCTGGACTCAGGATCTTCTTCACCCAGAATTCAGACCAATCACTTCAACAGTGAGATTCAGTTACATTTGTGTGTCTGCTATGCTGTTGGGTGGGTACCCCATGCAGTGTCAGGACTCTTCCAAAAACTGCTCCCCCAGGAACTGAGTAACTGCTCCATGACTCAACCTTAATTCTACCCACATCAGTGAAGAGCCAGTCAGATGGGGACCCCACTATGGACACATCCCTTGTGACTTCCCTTGGCCTCAGCAGCATTTAAGCACTTCTCCCCTCCAACTCATAAACTGTCAGGAGAATAACAAATACTTGCTATGTCTATCACTCCCATCCATCATGAGACCTTGTTGGCCTGACTGCTGGTATTTTATAAAATCCAGTGTTATTCCCATTTCTTTAGTGTAACCAGTGTTTTTTTGCAGTCACAAATGGATAGAACAAACCATATGAACTTCATTGATAAGGTGTACAGTAAGGCACACAGAGGTATATTCAATTTGGGTAAGAATAAAGCATTCATTCAAAAGATGTTATCCAAGACTGTATGATGTAAAATCATATAGTGATTTTATTAATCACACTGTCAGCAAAACTGACACAGGAACTACCAGAACACATTACACACTTTTTCAAAATTTACATTTGTCTTATTTAGAAAGTGGTAATCATAATTTCAAAAGGTGCGGTTGGAAGGTTGACTAACAGTGTGTAAAGTCCGATGACAATACATTCCAACAATCATGTTTTTATCCGAATGTTAATCATGCAATTCAAAAGTTTAACAGCTTAAGTTCACATGCTTTCATATTTTAAAGAACCACATCTCATATACTGAAGACAATCACATGCCAGAGACTACAAATACACATCAGAAATTACTCCTCTTGCTTCCAAATCAACATTTCTCTCACCAACTAAACCTTCTTCATTTACAACGTCATTATCAGGTTAGACATTGTGCATTTTTCATTCCAAGAGTGTTGATTTATGATGAAAAATTGGACTCACTCCTGACATGGTTTCTGCTCCACTAGCCACGTCTTTCTTCCATACATTAGCTAGTGATCTAACAAGGATATCAGCCCTCACTTGAAACAGTACCAGGATCTTTACAACATACGGCCCACCCAATGTGTACAATGAAGTTGAGGAACTGCTTGAAATATGACTCTGAGGTGGAAGACCAGTATCCAGAAGAGGTGGACAGATGACAGCACCACCTGACTTCAATCCACATGGGGTTTTTTTCCGTGTCCATGCAATAAAATGTTATTTTAACTTAATTTCAGTGATACCAAATGATACCAAATGAAGGAAGAGGCAACCTGCCACCCACAAAGCAGAACAAGGAACAGGGAGAAAACGGGTTGTAAAGATGAAAATGAGGGAGAACTGAAATAAAAAAGGAGACCTGGGGGAACGGGAAGAATCATGATGGGAGGGAATGGGAAAAGTAGGAAAAGCAGAACAGATACACAGAGGCATGAAAAAGGGCTCAGGTGAAGTGGTTAAGGTAGAGTAAACTGATACAAGGAGAGACACCATAGTTTATCACTTCTAATACTGAACCATATAGTGGAGCAGAGTTCTTTGCCTTTTTATTTTAAGGGGGCCAAATTAGGAAAGTAAGTGAGTTAAGAGTAGGTGGGTTGCAAGGATACAACAGATGGGACGTGGACAAACCTAGTACAGAAGTGGGAAGGGAAAAATGACACCCTGTGCAGCACAGAGAGATGAAGGAGGGAGACATTTGGTGCAGTATGAGGCAGGATACATGTCTAGATACTAAGTCTCATGATGTCACAGGAGATGTCCTCCAACATGTCTGCAATACACTGAGTGCTGCTCTAGACCCTGAAGATGCTGAAGACTCAGGAAATTGGAATCATGTTTAATAAGAAAGCTTATCTAGGGAATGGAAGCTTTCTTTCCCTCCCCAACATTTCACTCAACCTCTCAGTTCATACGAGAGGTTACAAAGCCAGTAAAAGCAGATCATATGACAGCCAGAAGAATGAACGCAGAATGTAAACAGTGGCAAGATCCTGCTATTTTGAGCAACTATTTCTGGAGGCAGGACATTTGTCAAAAGGCATCTGAACTGTCTGCTGAGAACAGATAATGATGAGGACTTACAACTCCAGAGTGAAGTTCACAGGAAACATCCTTTGGTTTGGGATGGACACCTCTGCATGACTTATAGTCAATGGTACTGTATACCTTGCACATCTCAATGCTTCTCTGCTGACAACAGACAGCTATGAAACCCATCCACAGAGCATTCTGCAGGCAGTAGACACTCCTAATGTCTGACATAAGCAACACACAATAGCTATCAGAGACTGCAGATTCCACTAGCAGCTAACAGGGTTTGAAATGGAGGAATTTCAAGTCTTTTTTTTTTCTGTATGTGCATATGTGTAGCATGTGCTTCTTACTCAAAACAAAAAAAAAAAGCTAAAAATTTCACAAGAAAGTTTGAAGAACATGCACATACACATTTTAGAAAAACGTCAGGGCAGCCTCTGCAGATTTAATCTTTTGACCTTATGATACACCTTTAAGATATGCATTATGATATTGTCTTTAATCATATGACAACCCAGTTCTCAGCAGATATTTAAAACATACTAAAGGTCGGTGGAAAAAAATTGCATTAAAAAATATGAGAGCAAAAATATTCAGACAGAATTCTCGATTGTTGCTTCAGAAGTCTGTTATTCTTGTATCCTTGTGTATCAAAAGCTCTGACTACCTTTTCAAGTCAGAATCCTGTTAGGGGAAAAAAATAAAATAATAAAAAAACATCTAAACCTTTTTTGCAAAGTTGAGCACTTGTCAATAATAAATTTGAAGGCCATCTTTGATAGAAGAGCAAGCTTGAGGAATAACTTTCTTCATCTTTTTGTCCTGTATGTTCTGCCATTTTATAAGTTGGAGATGTAATTTATATGTAAATTTTTCCTGAATATCACTTCAACCATTGAAAAAAGTAAATATTTTAAGAATAGTATATAATAATTTGGTAAGCATATCTAAGTAGTATTTAAAGAATAGTGGTAATTGAAAAGAATACCATATTAATCGCTTATAACTTTTACAGTATGTGCTACATTTTCTAGGTCAAAGTAAAGGATTAAATGAAAAACTGAAAATATTTGAAGCTAAACATACATTTAGGGGAAGCATACATATTAGGTGAAGTAAAATAAAGTACATATTAAAATTCATTCCACCAATTCCAGTTTTTATGCCTAATTAAAATCTAAGCACTATCCTCTAAGAGATTCCTTGAAATAGATGGACTGAATACGGCCCAAAATAAAGTGTTAACCCAGACTGTGTTTCGCTACTATTTTAGCTGTTGGTTTGATCACTGTTGCTCCTGATTAAACATGCCTGTATATTTTCAAAAGTTAATGCACTAAGCCAAATTCAGATATAGCTTAATGATGAGCATTTCCAAATATTTGTTTAAATTGGAAAACATGGGTGATTCACTTTAATCATTCCAACAATATTTATTTCTGGAGCTGCTTGGAAAAAAACATTGAAGAAAAAACTGTTCAGAAGAATATTCTGCATTTTGAAATCAGTTGACACTGTACTTCAGTACAATTATTTTTTACTGCTTAATCAATGACAGTATTGCAACGTCAGCTTTTCAGTTCATATGAAATGCAGAGACTGTTGTCCTTTAAATATTGCAATGAGTTATATAAGCATTGTAAAAGAGCCTGAAGATGCAGTGCAGTGTAAGAGTATACATATATAACAAGAGCGAGAGCATTTGTGAACAACAAAAATTTGTACTTTTCTGGATTGGCCTCAAGAGGTTAACCTCTACAAGTTAGTTCCAATATCATTTAGATGGTAGTAAAACAAAGCCATTTAATAGTATCATAGAGCTTAGAGACAACAAGTTGGTCCCCTTCAAGAGACTTCTAAAATGAACAGGCACAATACTCTTTCACTCGACCTTTACTTAAAGGATCATCCCTTCAAAGCCAAGTCACCTTCTCAACTCTGTTTTCAAGACTGGTAGCATCCGAACTTCCATCTCACCAGGCACCATCACTGGCTGCAAACTATAGTACTTAAGAAAATTTTCAAATATATAAAAGCAGATCTTTAATACTTTATTGGTTGCCATAAATCCTTCATGCACTAGGCTGTAAAAAATGAGGTAACATGAATGGCAAAATAACAGGATCCTTTTGCTTTCCAACCAGTTCTTGGAAGAGCTTTCAGAATTAAGGAGAAAATTCTTGGCAGCCACCTAAGGAGACAGCACCAGTGATAACCAGTTCCACCCTATATTTATATTCTTCCAGGTGACTAGGAACACTGGAAAGTTTGTAACCTTAGATAATTTACGCAAACTTGCATACTGACAAAATCACTCTGACAGCTTTGTCAGACAGGGATCTATATTCTCTCATATTTTTACATGATGACTAGGAGAACACATCTGTAGTCTAACTTCGGTACTGCCATACAAGTTAACAGGACAGATGTACTCAAATACTGAAGATATTCCATGTCTTCTTTCACCATACCCATTTTTGTTTTCTTTAGACCCAGTGATAATCACTGTCTATATTTTTTGTCATAAAATGAAACTCAGCTTAACTGCTGTTGTGCCTGTGCTCCATAAACAGAAGAAAAATATGCTTTGAATATAACAAAAATTAGGTTTTGATATTTTCTTAAATTAACCTCTCCTCACACACATGTTCTAGCTACTAGTATATATTGGGTTTGTGTGGCAAGGTTTTGGTAGCACTGGCCTGCAGGAGTGGCTTCTGTGAAGAGCTGCTAGAAAGTTCACCCAGGTCTGACAGAGCCCATGCCAGCCATCTCCAAGACAGACCTATCACTGGCCAAGGCTGAGCCCCATCGGCAGCCATGGTAGCACCCCTGGGATAGTGTATTTTAGAAGAGGCAAAATAAAAAAAAATAAAAATTAGATCTGGGCAACTTTGACCAGAGAGGGGAGTGAGAAGACGTGAAAGCAACAACTCCGCAGACCCCAAGGTCAGTGAAAAAGGAGGAGGAGGGGCTCCAACCACCAGAGCAGAGATTTCCCTGCAGCCCGTGGTGCAGACCATGGTGAGTCAGGCTGTCCCCCTGCAGCCCACAGAGGTGCACAGTGGAGCAGAGATCCACCTGTAGACCCTGGAGGACCCCACAGCAGAGTAGGTGGATGCCCAAAGAAGGCTGTGACCTTCTGGGAAGCCCGTGCTGGAGCAGGCTTCTGGCAGGACTTGTGGACCCATGAAGAGAGGAGCCCACACTGAGGCAGGTTTGCTAGAAGGACCTGTGTCCCCTTGAGGGACCCAAGCTAGAGCAGCCTCTTCCTGAAGGACTGGACCCTGTGGTAGGGATCCATGCTGGAGCAGTTCGCGAAGAACTGCAGCCCCGTGGGAAGGACTCACACTGCAGAAGTTCATGGAGGTTCATAACCCCATGCTGGAGCAAGGTAAGAGTGTGAGGAGTCATCCCCCTGCAGAGGAAGGAGCAGCAGAGACAACACAATAAATTGACCACAGCCATCATTTCCTGTGCCCCTGTGTCACGGCAGGGAGGGAGGAAACAGAGAATTTGCGAGTCTTGAAAGAAGGAAGGGGTGGGGGAGAGATTCTTTTATGATTTGTTTTTTATTTCTCATTACCCTACTCTGATTTGATTGGTAATAAATTAAACTAATTTCCCCAAGTCAAGTCTGTTTTGCTCATGACAATAACCAGTGAGTGATCTTATCCTGTCCTGATCTTGACCCACAAGTCTTTTTGCATTTTATCACCCCTGTCCAGGGAAGGAGGGAGAGTGATAAAGGAACTTTGGTGGACACCTGGCATCCAGCCAAGGTCAATTCAGCATTATAAGTATTATTACTTATTAATGTTCCTTAAAGAGAGAATAACTTGTACATGAGTAAACATTCATACAGGTATATAATTTAAAGATAGTGAGATAGCATCTGATATCATGCATACAATTACTCATCTCTTTCTACAAATTACATTTAACACAACATTTAATCCCTTCATACAGAAAAGGAAGTCAGATAGGTACATATGCTTTAAAATTTTATTGGGAATTGTACAGGAGAAAAAAGGGAGAAATTAAAAAGAAGTCAGGAAAACTGTTTTCTACTATATTTCTTCTTTTTTGACAATATTTACAATTGCAAATATTGCAATACATTATTTACAATTGCAATACAGGAGAGCATTGGGAGGTAAAAGAAATAAAAATCAAAACTCGAAAACATCCCCACTGAGCTGTTTGCCCAATATAAGGTGCAGTCTAAGCTTTACAAATGCCAAAAATCATCTTCTGTTTAATTTTTATTCATATAATAAGAGAAATAAAACTAAGACAAGGAAAAGAAAATAAAACAGAGAAGAATACAGGAATTATAGCAAGCAGCACATTTCCAATGAAGTAATCATACTTTTTATTACTGGTAGTCTGGATGAAAAAGTGAGGCAAGACAGCAAAGCTACTACAATAATGTTTTTGCCAATGAAAACAAAACTATAATGGTGGCTACCAATAATTTCCTTGAGTCACTTGGCAGGTTTCATGGACTGTAACTCTGGCAATTGCAACAGAGATCCCATAAGCTAAGACTTTCAAAGCTGACAGAAAGGCAGTTGAATGTCCATTTAACATTTAAATTTTAGCAGATTTGAGTGACTGAAAAAAGGAGAAGCTTTCAAAAATTTGAGTCTTGTTCTCACAAAATTGGTCTGTTAAAAGCACACTTGCTTGAATTAAAAGACATTGGAAACATGAAGAAACATCACTAACCTTCAGTAAGCCCAGAAACACCACCATCCATCTGACAGTAAGAGAACTGTACTTAGAAAGACTGTAGGTCTTAAAGAATATATTTAACTGTAAGGGTTTGTGGTTTTTTGTGGTGTTTGTGGTGGTTTGTTTTTTTTTTTGTCTGGCAGACAGCAGAAAGGTCATAAAAACAGTAATCAGATGTATTGGCAAGAAATAAACAATAATACCTTTTTTCTCCACCCAGATTCAAAGGAAAATACAGCTAAAGAGAAGGACAGTTAGGAAAAGAACTGCTCAGTTCTGCCTGTGGGATAGCAGGGACAGAATCACAGAATATCTGAAATTGGAAGAGATCCATAAGAATCATATAAAGCATGGGAGTACGGTCAGCAAAAACTCTACTCTGTTCAAAACATTGTCCAGGGACATTTAAAAGAGCACCCAGGAAAGATTACTCTAAAAAAATAATCTCATTCAAACATCAGAGTATTTTCAGCAGTTCTAGAAATTGCTGTAAGGAGCTATTCAGAGAAATAAAACAGCCATAGAGGGATACTCAAAGACAAAAGACTACAATCTGGCAGAGAGTGACAGTGCTCTGGACAATGCCACTGGCCCCTCACGTGTGGCACCCCATGTCTGAAGAGGACTCTCACACTCAGTCTGTGGCAGGCTACGCACTCACAGCACTGCTCTGAACAGAAGGTGCAAAGCTAAGAGCATGAACCTGAAGTATGGAAACATGGGGGCCTTGCACTCCATGCTAAATTTCATGAGTTCATACTACGCTGTTGGGAACTAGGCGAACTACCATCAGACCTTCATGATGCAGTCATCATCACCTTATATAAGAAGAAAGGAATTAAATCAGACTGTTCAAATTACCGTGGTATTACTCTGCTCTCCATTGATGGCAAAATCCTGGCAAGAATACTCTTGAACAGACTAATACCTGCTATAGCAGAAGGAATTCTACCTGAAAGCCAATGTGGTTTCAGAGCCAACAGGACTACCACAGACATGGTTCTCAGACAACTGCAAGAAAAGTGTAGGGAACAAAACAAAGGTCTCTATGTAGTCTTTGTTGACCTCACCAAGGCTTTCGATACTGTGAGCAGAAAAGGTCTGTGGCAGATTTTGGAACGTTTAGGTTGTCCCCCCCAAGTTCCTTAAAATGATCATCTCACTCCATGAGGATCAATACGGCCAAGTCAGATATGGCAATGCACTTTCTGAGCCCTTTCTAATAACTAATGGTGTGAAACAAGGCTGTGTTCTCGCACCAACCCTATTCACAGTCTTTTTAAGCATGATGCTCCAAAGGGCCACGACAGACCTCAAGGATCAGGACGGTATCTACATTCGATATCATACTGGTGGAAGCCTTTTCAACGTAAGGGAACTGAAGGTCCACACTAAGACCTTAAATCATCTTGTCCAGGAGCTGCTCTATGCTGATGACGCCGCCCTTGTCACCCAGACAGAAGCAGCTCTGCAGCGTTTAACATCCTGCTTTGCAGACGCTGCTGAGCTCTTTGGGCTGGAAGTCAGCTTAAAGAAGACAAAAGTTCTCTATCAACCTGCACCTTAGGAAGTCTTCCATCATCCCCATATCACAATTGGTCAATCAGAGCTCAGATCAATCCAGCAGTTTAATTACCTAGGTAGCCTCATCTCCTCGGATGGTAAGATTGACGGAGAGATAGACAACAGGTTAGCAAAGGCATATAGTGCCTTTGGAAAGCTTCATAAAAGAGTTTGGCGAAATAAATACTTGAAGAAAAGTACAAAGATCAGTGTTTACAGAGCCATAATGCTGTCTACTCTCTTATATGGATCTGAATCATGGGTCATCTACCGCCACCACCTGCGTCTCCTAGAACGCTTCCATCAGCGCTGCCTCCGTACAGTCCTAAACATCCACTGGTCAGATTATGTGACCAATACATTTGTTCTAGAACAAGCAGCAGTCACAAGTATTGAGGCCATGTTGCTGAGAACGCAGCTGCCATGGGCAGGGCATGTCTCCAGGATGAAGGACCACCGCCTCCCTAAGATCTTGCTTTATGGTGAACTTGCCACCGGCTACCGCAAGAGAGGAGCCCCGAAGAGAAGATACAAGGACTCCCTGAAACAACATCTCAGCCTTGGCCATATCGATCAACATAACTGGTCTACTCTGGCCTCCAATCGGGAGCTCTGGAGACACACCATCTATAACGCTGCTGATGCCTTTGAGAAAGCACGCAGGACCACTCTTGAGGAGAAAAGACAACACAGAAAGAATCGTGTCTTGCAGAATTTACCACCTAAGGAGTCTTTCTGCTGTGCCTTTTGCAACCAGACGTGCATGTCTCGTATTGGCCTTTTTAGCCACCAGCGTGCTTGTAACAAACGTGGGTAGAGCCCTTCCCAAATCTTTGTTCGTGAAGCCTAGCCACAGTGATGACAATTATCACACTGTCCAGATTTAAACTCACTCAGTATTTCTCCTAGGCACAGAAAACTCCAAGTATACTCATTTACTGTTATTGTTGGAACTGACATTAATGTCTCACTGAATAAAATCTAACCATGAGCAGTAACTGAGCAGAAGAAAGCAAGGTTAAGAAATTTCCCTCTGTAAGGCTTTTTTAGATAACTACTGATGATGATGATATAAATGACCATATCTTACAGTGCAAGAAAAAAAAAGGAAGAAAACTTATGTTTTCTAACATAATCTTGCTTTTCCCAATAATGCAACTTGATGTTGTAATAAAAGTAGTCCTCATAAGAGATCTTCTAAGGACTTGAGTAACTATTTAAATAAGACCTTTTGCTTCATAAAGAGGCTCTTGTCCCAGGACCTGAATCTATTTTTTTGGTAACAGAGATGATTAATGTAACTAATCTTTGAACCACTTTACCAAGAAGAAATTAAATAAGATCAGTCCTGAAAAGTAAAACATCAAGGGTTAAGGACTCAGATCCAGTTCCCACTGGTTGATGTCATGACTCTGGGTGAGTAACTAAGACCATTTCTACTAGACTCTATACCACACTAAACAAATTCCCAGTATAGACCTGCTTTTAATGCTATTTATGCCTCTTATAACTCCATCACAGAAAATGAGCTGAGTGCTCCAAAGAGCCGAGTCCATGTACATTTCTTTAGGGAACTCCTATTTTACATGTAGGAAGCTCAGGCCTCTCAGGTCTCTTTTTCCTTTCTCTGTCTTGTTCTTGGCCCAGACTGAAGAAGAGCTCGATGGATGTTCCCATTGCCCCTGGGTTGCCGGCGATGGTACTCTCCCTCAAAATGGCTGAGAAATGAAGGCTTCAGCGCCAGTCTTCTCTAGAGGGCAAACAAATGGATGCTTTTTTCTTGTGTGCGCAAAATAACAAGTCTCTTTAACATATGAAAACTGGGCAGCACTACAGTTATCACCGCTCCTTCTCCAGACACACTGTGACAGAAAGGATCAAGCCTCACCTTGGGGATGAAAGAGCAATCTCAGTGTCTGACTGACTCAAGCACAGGTTGCAAGTGTGGATCCTAGCCCTGCATAGACACCTAATGTGTCACTTAAGCTGAGGGGAGAGTGCAACACCTTCCACACCCTCAGAATGACTCTAGGAGTACTTCTGCCTGCTCTGAATACCCCATTCACAGCACAGAAACCAAACAACCAGCCTACGTTTAGGACCTAAGGCAAGTCCATGGAATTCATCTAAACAGCTTTCACTATACTGACTATTTCTTACCCTACCAAGTAGCTAAAGCAGCAAGATATCTAGTCTTCGGGTCTGAGTAGCAGCTAACGTAAATAGAGAAAAGCTCATTAAGGGGAAATGATCTAGCCTAGACAATATCAATATGATACCCACAAAGTTAAAATTTGATCAGATTTTTGGGGGGTGATTGATAAACTCCAGGAAACAAAACCAGTTCTTTTTAAAGGAGTATGTAAATTATTATACATTCAGCAACTACAAAGTGTGTACTCTGCTTGACACAAAGTGAAAAGAAAAATGGAAAAGGAAAATTATTTTATGTTTCTGTAAGCTAAGTGAGTGAAAAAGCAAAAAGGAACAGGTTTCACAAGTAGAAGAAACTTGCAAACTACTACCTTGTCTTAGCCAAATGCTCTCTCATGGTGAGTAGTCTTAAAACTAGCACAGTTGCCCGACTGTAATGCATTCTTCTCTTTATTGTGTGTCTTATTAGTGCGGGCTTTAAAAAGCAACATATACAATTTATGAATAGAAGTGTCTTACTGATATTACACAGGGTCCTCATTTTATGTTGATTGCTTTATCGTAAAATCTGAGATGAAGCTTGAATTTTAGCAGACTTTCTAAATGTACTCAGTATAAACTACAGATTACATTACAACTTTTACATTACTGGTCTAAGAATACTTTCAAGTTTATTTACAAAATGAACTTTAAATGCACGTACTTGCTGATATGTAAGCTAGAAGTATAGCACATAAGCTGGAAGCATGGACTTTTTCCACCCCCACTGTTCAAATGCCTCTCTTAGGTGAGCAAGCCATGGGCAACTGGAATGAATAGAAACGTAGAGTATTTCTCCACCAAAATAAACATCCATTCTGATGGTCAGCAATACTGGTTAGTGGCATTGTAAAGCCATCTCTGTGTGCACACAACAGCTTGCCCATCCCTCTACAAACCTCTCCTTCCCCTGGAGTGTACTCTTAATGCTGCTAAGGAATGGCTGGAACCAATGCAATCCCCGGTCATCAAGATCCAGCAGGAAATGCTCTCCATCTGCATTTGCTTCTGGAGATTATACCGTCTCTGAAGAGTAGTTCTATATTTCTGTGTTCCCAGAAGGGCCTATTGTCTTGCCAACTTCACTCATTACCCAAGTTACTTTTTCTTTTCTTCTGCTCTCCTTCCTTTTTATCCCAAATTAGCAATCTAGCATTGATAATAATAGTAGGAAGTGGCAGAATGAAGGACCTTTCCCATTTAATTCAATGATATAAATATGAAACATTTATCATTTACTCAGCTCGTAGGTCTGCTAAAGACAAATTCATCTGTGACACATGCAAGATAAATTCACATCTCTTTCTAATAGACTTCCATTAGTATCAGACTTATAATCCATTTGCCTAAAGTCTTCAGTACCACCCATGCAGCGTAGGAGATTATGATTCTATTCAATTCAATAGGAATCTATTTTAAAAACTCACAGCACACACATTCAGAGCTATGACTTCATTCAAGCATATTTGCTTAAGCTGCTGTCTTCTTTGTTGCAACACTGAGCTGAAAAAGGATATGTAATCCATTGCTTGTACGCACCCTCTATTCAACATATTGTTTAAGATTCTGCCTCTGCCTAAGCTCCATCTACTACTAATCTTTTCCCCAGAAGCCCAGTTTTCCAGCTCAAGCTATAAAAGTATGTGAGTTTTTCTTTGAAAGTTCCCAATTCTATGATACATTCAGTGTCATCATGTACACACACTGTAGTACACCTGCACTACTTGACACATCATTGCTTTAAATATGAATTCAATGTCAAGTATGACATCTTTACACATCACTGAGACATAT
This sequence comes from Lepidothrix coronata, assembly GCF_001604755.1. Taxonomy (NCBI): domain Eukaryota; kingdom Metazoa; phylum Chordata; class Aves; order Passeriformes; family Pipridae; genus Lepidothrix; species Lepidothrix coronata. The sequence goes on along the minus strand of NW_016690185.1, from coordinate 8,080,297 downwards.
ACATTTTTTTCTGTTAGATAAACACACATATATCTTCTGTATATGTATACATATATCAAATAAATGTTCTAATTGATATGTTTCCTTCAACCCCTTTATCTAATCTAAACCATAAATCTCTAAAAAATGTTATTCATGTTATCCTTTTGGATTTCAAACCAGTATAAAAAGAGGTTGGTCTAGGGAAAAAAAAAATCTGAAAATAATTTCCCAAATTAAAAATCAGTCCCATCAATGATGTATTTTCTTTCTTTTCTCTTCCCTCCATTTCTTCTCCCCATTTCTTCATCCCCACGTCTCATGGTGGCTCTGTTACTACATCAGAAACCAGATTTTATTTTCCTACCCTCACTCCTTGAATTCAATAAGCCTTACTGTCATTTCGTTCACTTATTGTCAACAGATTTTCTTTCACTAAAGATGTATTTCCTCAAGCTGCACACTATTTTGGGGGAATATCTCTGCCTCTTTTTCTCCTGTTATGCTGCAACAGAACTGATATTCCCTCACATTTTTAGCCACAGTTACTTATGGGAATAAAGAAGACAGTTCAGTGAAATGCAGGTGGGTTTGTTTGTCACCAAACTGCTCCTTAACTAACTGCAACCAAGATTCATGAAGACTCAGTAACATATGAAAGAACCAAGAGTGATTTCATCCAGAAATATTTCATGTTTGTTAGTAGCTACTCAGTAGGCAATCCTCACTGCTTATATAGCTTATCTTATAGCTACATAGGCAATATTCCTCATGGTAGCAGCAGAAGGTAAGCTAATACAACAGATATCAATAACTGCCACAAGCAGTGGCTCTATCTAACTTTTCTTCCTACCAAGACATTTCAAGGAAGTAAAACAACCAGGACCCAAGTAGTGAAAAGATATGAACGGTGACAAAGAGAAGGTATAAAAGAAAACCTCACTCACATACTCCATTAGTACCTGTCAGCTCTTGGAAAGCAGAGACTCAGTCACTATTATCAGGGTAAAGAGTCCTTTTAAGGATGAAATTTATTAACTCTATTCTACAGCTTTCCCATTTACAATTATATCCATCTTATTACATAATTAGGCCTGAAGAAACAGCCTCTTTTTTTTTTCTTGATGTATTGTGTAGATCCATAAGGAGATGATATAACTTAAGAAATCTGGTTATGGCAGAGCTCGTGCATGTGCATGTTAAGAGGATGGGGCCTGACTTTTTTCAGTGGTGCCCAGTGACAGGACAAGGGGCAACAGGAACAAACTGAAATATAGAACATGTCTGAACATGAAGACAAACTTCTCTGAAGGTGTCAGAGCACTGGAACAGGCTGCCCAGAGAGGCTGTGAAACCCCACCTGAATATGATCCTCTGCAAACTGCTCTAGGTGAGGCTGCTTTTAGCAGAGAGATTGGACTAAATCATCTCCAGAGATTCCTTCTATTCCCAAACATTCTGTGAAACTGTGAAATATGGAGGGGGATAAAGAGAAAAGGAAAAAAAAAAAGAAAAAAAACTATCCATATTTTAACTTGCTGTACACTTAGTACAAAGAAGTATATAACAGATGTGTATGAGAGCAGAAAAAGCACAGGTATTCTGTGTATTCTAGACACCTAATTTGGGACTTGACATTCTATACCAAGTTCACAGAGATACTGTTCTTTCACAGCATGATTTAAGGCACCTAAGTTAAGTTTCTAAATGCTAACAAAGAGCAGTGAATTCCCCCCTTAAAGACTCTGCCTGCCTCCATCATCTTGATAGGCAGCCTAGGCACTGAGGTACCTGGTGGGAATTTCTCTCATGTGCTTGCATGCATGGGAAAGCATGGCGGCAAATAAAGATTAAGTGGCACAGAAAATGACACAGGTCTCCAATAAGGTGCATTAGAAATATTTACTTTAAGATTATACTAGCTGACTAGTGAAAGCCTGTGATGACCTACCCCTAAGAGCAAGGAAGCACCTTGTATTACTTCTGCAATCACAGGGAGACTCTAGACACAAGAAGAAAGGTGGTGTAAAAGAAAAGAACTGTATGACATTTTTCAAATATGAGTGGTTGTTAGAAGGACTCCATAGATAATCTTCCCTAAGTGATTAACAAATACCTATGAAAATGCTTCCCTTTCCAAGGCCAACATCGGTATGGTAACACTGCTCACTCTGTGGGGTATCCAGTAAAACCACTACAGCGTAAAGCACTCTTCTTTATGAAATTAGTAAGCTAATAATGTCCAAGCAAGTGTTTATTTTCTTACACTGTAGGAACATTAAACAAAAGACAGAACTTTCTAGTATATTTTTAATCAAAAATGAGAATGGTCTAATGTTGCTGAAACATTCATGTAGCGTGGAACAAAAATCTAGGTAAAGCTATGTACAACAAGAAGTGCTAATCAGAAATATTTATGTAAATTTGTAAAACTACTTTTCAGCTCACCATCAGCTCCTGCTGAAACAGTTACTGATCAATATTCTCTCAAGTATAACATCATCCTAGAGATTTATTTTCTTTATCCTTCACCTTAACCTAAGACCTGCTGAATTTCAATTAAAGTAAATAAATCGTCTTTACTTTTTGACCTTTTAAAAAGATATTCTCTAAGCACATTTTATCTCTATCAAATTTGATGTTTTAAAGAGATTTGGATGGCTGGGTTTGTATACTGACCTTATACAAGTCCTAGGATTGCTATGATGTAGAGGTTCCTCACAAACACAAGCTGACACTTTACATAGAAACTCCTGGAAGATTAACCATTCCTACTGTCAGCAAGCATGCCTCAGCACACTCCTCAACAAATTTACATCTTCAAGATAAATGGGATAAAAGCTCTAAGTTACAACACCCCGATAAAGAAGACTAGAGACAATCCAGTGTCAGTCTCAGGTCTATGCATGAGCAAAAACATTCCCCTCCACCTTCCTGCTGGATTATGTGGGTAAGAAATTCACTATGAAATAATTTAACACTGTAAGAACACGGCCAACTCAGCAGCCATAGCTGTGTCAGGGTATAAAGGATGCCATTAGGGCTAGGTCTGCTGGATACCGCCATTCACAACTTACATGGAGGACACTGAGTATATCCTCATCAGAGCCCAGTCACAGCTGGGCACTGCCAACACAGGAAGACATCTATGAGAGTAGAAAAATATCTTGTCCTAAATTGTGTGGGTGGCCCTAGGGTGCAGAGATTTTAGAATCATATTCTCATGAAATCTGCAGAGGTTAAAATATGAGGTTTGCATCTTGTTAGGACAGACATATCTTCCAAACTACCTTAGAGAGGACTGTTCTAAAGTACTTCTCTGGCACCTGTTGGTATCACCAGTTTTCACTTTTATAGAGATTTAAAGTATCTCAGACAATTAAAAAAAAATTTTCATCAAATTTTTAAAGTTTACTGCAAGGCTATTTCATGTTTCTCTCTTAAACACCTCACTGGTAAGGCTGTGAGGGTAAATGAATGCCCCACCTACCCAAGGCATCTTTATTGAATAATTATAGAATATGCTGAGTTAGAAGGGACCAACAAGGATCATCGAAGTCCAACTCTAGGCCCTGCACAGGACCATCACCAAGAGTCACACCATGTGCGAGAGTTGACCAAACACTTCTTGAACTCTGTCAGGCTTCATGCTGTAATCACTTACCTGGGGAGCCTGTTCCAGTTCCCAACGACCCTCTGGGTGAAAAACATTTTCCTAATATTTAACCTTCAGAGCTCAAATCAGTCCAGCAGTTTAATTACCTAGGGAGTCTCATCTCCTGGGATGAGAGAGATTGACGGAGAGATAGACAACAGGTTAGCAAAGGCATACAGTGCTTTTGGAAAACTCCATAAAAGAGTATGGTGTAATAAACACTTAAAGAAAAGTACCAAGATCAGTGTTTAAAGAGCCATAGTGATGTCTACTCTCTTATATGGTTCCGAATCATGGGTCATCTACTGCCATCACCTGCATCTCCTAGAACGGTTCCATCAACGCTGCCTCCATACAATCTTAAACATCCACTGGTCAGATTTTGTGACCAATACATGTGTTCTAGAACAAGCAGCAGTCACAAGTATTGAGGCCATGTTGCTGAGAACACAGCTGCAATGGGCAGGGCACGTCTCAAGGATGAAGGACCACTGCCTCCCTAAGATGTTGCTTTATGGTGAACTTGCCACTGGCTGCCGCAAGAGAGGAGCCCCGAAGAGAAGATACAAGGACTCCCTGAAACAACATCTCAGCCTTGGCCATATTGATCACCATAACTGGTCTACTCTGGCCTCCAATCGGGAGGCCTGGAGACACACCATCTATAACGCAGCTGTCTCCTTTGAGAACACACGCAGGATCACTCTCGAGGAGAAAAGGCAACGCAGAAAGAATCGTGTTTTGCAGAAGATACCATATAAGGAGTCTTTCTGCTGTGCCTTTTGCAATTGGATATGGCTGTCTCGTATTGGCCTCATAAGCCACCGGTGTGCCTGTAACAAATGTGGATAGAGCCTTCCCAAATCTTCGTTCGCGATGTCTAGCCATGAATATTTAACCTAAACCTCCCATGACACAACTTCAGGACATTCCCTCTGGTCCTCTCACTGGTCACTATAGAAAAGAGATCAGTGCCTGCCCCTTCATTTCCCCTTGTGAGGAAGCTGTAGACTGCTATGAGGTTTCCCCTCAGTCTCCTCTTCTTCAGGCTGAACTTGATAAGTGATCTCCTTGTATGGTTTCCCATCTAGGCCCTTCAACATCTTCATTGCCCTCTCTTGGATGCTCTCTAATACCTTAATATCTTTTTTATATTGCGGTGACCAAAACTTCACACAATATTCAAGGTGAGGCCACACCAGTGCAGAGCAGAGCAGGACAATCCCCTCCCTCGACTGGCTGGTGATGCTTTGCCTGATGCCCCCCAGGACACAGTTGGCCCTCCTGGCTGCCAGGGCACTGCTGACTCATATTCAACTTGCATTGGCCAGAACCCTCAGGTTGCTTTCCGCGGGGCTGCTCTCCAGCATCTCTTTCCCCAGCTTGTACAAACATCCAAGGTTGCCCTGTCCCAGGTGCCAAATCCAGCACTTACCCTTGTTGGACTTCATATGGTTGGTGATTGCCCAGTCCTCTAATTTGCCAAGGTCTCTCTGCAGGGCCTCCCTGCCTTCAAGGGAGTCAGCAGCTCCTCCCAATTTAGTATCGTCCTACTTGTGCTGAACATCAGAGCAGCTGGAACCTTTAGTCAGAGACCTCAAACTGAAGGGTAGCAGGGAACTTGCTATAAGTATACGTTTTCTAATTCATAAATAAACATACTAGCAGTTCGTCAAAAGTGAGCTATTTTAAAATGGTATAAGCATAAAATGAAATGACAAATATTAAGTGGTCAATCCATTCATCACTGTAGCTTTATATCTTGTCTTAAATTAGTAAGTAATCTATCTGGAATAGATGCTGTAGTTTTAAGATTAATACTTTTCACCTTCCAAAAAAAGTCAGGGCTTGTCCTCACACAGAAATCTAATTAGTCACCCCAAGTACTGCAGAATTTTAAATTTACTCAAATTTTCAAAAGCAAACAAAAAACAGTAACAAAAGATAAATTTAATGTGAACATAGAGGCATGGGTTTAACATTCCCTAGGTCAGTTTGGGCTGCCCACCATGCAGGTCTGAGCTGAGAGAAGCAAGTGCTTACACATTTACAAATCCAGCTCATTACAATAGCTAAAATGCCAAGAGGTGGTCCTTGAGAATATGTTCTTGGGCTTGCCATGGCCAATAAACCTTGTTGTTCACTGCAAATGATTTTCTCCAGCTGAGTTTACATTAGCTCTTAACAGCATTACAATGGCATTGTGCCACTTCTATATTCTCCTTTATTCCAATTCGGTCAAGTTCTCAGCAGGACTGACAGCAGCCAAAGCACTGCTACAGCATCTGAGTAGCTTTGGAAAAATCTGCTGGTCACCCCTTTTTTCAATCCTGATGGACTTAGGGAAAGACTGAGAAATTTACATAAAATGCTTACAAGTTGGAAGTACCTCTTGCATATCAAGCTTCCTTGTGACTGCTCTAGGCTGATGGGGACCTGAACGCCTGGCCTTCTCATGAAGACACTCAGCATGCTCTGAAAGACTCAGATGTTGTGCATTTGGACAGTGCCTTTCTTACTCACCTGTTATGAAGGCCAACTAATAATTGCTGTAAGTCCAAAACCTCCTTACAGGCACTGTACTCTGAACAAGTATCTGAATAGTTCCAGATCCATCACTGTTTCATTCACAGTTTTATACCTAAGTTAATTAACTGAAACCAAGAGAGCTCCAGCATCCCCTTCGGTGTAATGCGGAGGAGGGTTACACATAAGTTCTATTATCATCAGTGGTAGTTATGTATATGTGCTGGGCAGAAAGGAGCAGCTGTCCTCTAGTAAGGCACTAGTCATGACAAATATTATACTGATGTGGGACCCACATAATTGTCTTTATAAGCACACCACAAAGCAAGAATGATTGCAAATACCAGGAACCAAGAAAAAATTCCCAGCATTCTCCCATCCTTTTTTTTTAATTTTAATGCACAAAGAACTGCACATTTCTCCAGCAAATAGAGCTTACTAAACCAGCTGCCTTTTGTTATTGTCCTTATACCGATCTGTGATGTTATACAACAGATACCACTTTATCAGTGTCCATAAATAACTTTTATTATGCATCAGAAAAAGCACAGTTTAGCATGATGCAGAACAGACCTCAATGACTTTCTTCCAGTCATTGAGGCCAATAACTTCTCTTCTGTACCTGCCATTATGACCCTACCTCTGGATGATAGCTTTCAATTACAATAAAAGAAAGAAAAAACCAAAAAGAGATTGTACCAGACAGTAGCCCCTCTAAATAGTCTGAGAGGTTGCCAAGACCAGAAATAGGCATTATTAGGGACATTGCTGAATACTACATCCAGCTCCAGTTTGTTGTGGTTTTTCCCCTGCAAGTAACAAATTTACTGCCAGCTCCACATTCAGGAAAGCCAGTCTGATAAAATCCAAGACAATGAACTCTATTTTCAGGATACACTGAAGCCCATATCTTATGTTAACACTACCAGTGCCATCATCTGGCTTGTTACCAAGTTGCTGTCACTGGCTGGGAGTGCTGCAAGTCTGAAAGAAAATAAAAGCTAACTGGCCTCAAGGGCATGGGATGGGCATGGACAAAAACTTAAAAATAAATTTTTTTAAAAAAAGGGAAAATCAACTTTATATCTAATGGTAAAAATAACATCTGAATTCTATTTTTATTTTTTTTTGACAAGCCTCTTACCATTTTGCATTCCTTTAGTGCTAATGTTTTCATCTGTTTTGCTGCTATTTGTTCTGCCAGTTTGAACAACGATGTAATGACCTATAATGCCTGATATTCATGTGGTACTCACAGCACCTTTGTCACTGGTGGCTCAAGAGCACAATGAACAGTATCTTGAGTTTAATGTATTTGTGGTTTTATGAAGGTAGCAACTACACACAATGGGGTTTTTTCTCCTTTTGTTTCTGTCCTCTGTAATAGAACACCCTGCCACCACAAAGACTGTGACCACAGTATAATGAAAAATGCTAAGCCATTGTTGGTCATGGCAAAAATTTGCAAACTTTACATTTTCTTTAATTATTGAAGAATAGCTTTTAAAAGAGACATGCATTGTTCTAGAGACATCATAGCATCTATCTTCCTCTCCTCACAAAAGCTTTTTATCTTCAAATAAGAAGAATATACTTGTTGAGGGCCAATTAGTAGTCTGTCTATGAAAAAGTTTAAAGGAATTTTTAATTAGTAAATTGACCCATACTATGAGTCATCTGGAAAGGAATGACATCATTTCCTAAGACAGTTAAGCTTTCTTACACAAATATTAGCAAGTACCTTAGACTGAAGACCCTTTATCTCTTTCTACTATCTTGTTCTTGTACACCAATTTAATTCACTACTGTAGCATCACTCACAGCAACAGTAAATGCTATTCAAGGTGAACATGGGGAGGCCTTTGACTCTTGTTCTAGGCCTCTAGCATGACTTCCATTCATCCAGAAGAAATGTAATGTATCAGTCAATTATGTTCTGCCTGAATTCTAAAAAAAGAGTTTGACAGTCTGTCTTCTCCTCTTTAGTACAAAGATATCATCAAAAATAAGCAGGCTTAACTATATAATGAGGTAAATAAAGGTGCATGCATAATAGAGGTTGGAGTTGCATTCCCAACTCAAGGATCCCTATATTGTTAACAGAAAGAAGCCACTTCCAGAAGGTGGTTCAGAGACTATTAATTACATGCCTAAATGAGATAGCATGAATCTCTCTCCCACCATCTGCAACTTTTTGCCTTCTGAAAGGTGATGTGACATCTAAACATGACAGGCATCATCATTTCAACATGTCTCTTAGAAATAATAGAATTAACCTCATATGCTGCTTTCTGTACAAAACTCCGCTAATGAGAATTCCCTCATAAGAAAAGCAGGGTGAGGAGGAAACCAGAACTCAATCTGTTATGGTATGAATATAGAATACGACAGACTTTTCCTATTCCCATTCACATAACTGGTAACTTGCCAGTTACATGTAACTGGGGACTTGCCACTAGAGATGCTGCCTAACATCCCAACTGTGAAAAAAAAGAACACCTCTCCATTCCCCACTGCCCCAAACTCCAATATTAGAAAGCTATTACTCTGAACAGCACAAGAAAATCTGATATTCATTTATGTTATGTAACTGGTATCTTTATTGTTTTTAGCAATTAGTATAATAATCAGCATTTCTATATACATCACATCATTACGTAGCAACAGAGTAGCAAGTTTGTCTATAAAAAGTAAATCTGAGCCTCAGATGAAAAATATTTTCAAGGTATCCAGATACATGTAAACATTTAAGTGGGAATCAGCAGATACCTAAACTGAAACATTTATCATAAGTTATGTATGAATTAAAATCAAGTTTTTATGAAAAATGCATAAGTATGATCTGTGATGAATAGAACCATTAGCTATGCATGTTTACTTTTTAGTGAACAGAGAAATCGATAATTTTTCTTCTAAATGTCATTTCTAACCGAGGGTTATAGAGTGAGAAACTGCTTAAACAATTCTCAGATGCCATCCAGCTGGTACATGTACAACTGGAGAGAGGGTATAAAATGTTTATTTGCCACTGGGGCAAGAACATGTAATTTAAACTATTGCGTCCGTTCTACTTTACAAGCCAGGTAGCACTCAACAGTCCCTCACTTTCAGTCATCATGATAAAAAAAAAATGAGGATTAACCTGGATGATAATAAACTAAATGATTCTTTAAAGTTATTGTATTTCTAGCACAATTTTTATAATCACACTTTATAGTGATTCCTGTCTTCCTCAGTCCTGTTGGAAGTTACAGAAATCGTGCAAACCCCAAAGTGAGAATAAATTGGTTTCATCCATGTGATTTTAGCATCATATTTTTATGGGATCTTAAGGGAGTATGCACAAAAGCTGACATTGTTCTGGTGAAAGCAGGCTCCTTAGTTTCCCTTGACAGGTAACAAAGACACAAATACTTTTCCAAAACAGTATTTCTCAAAACGTAGATAACACTCGTCCTTAAAATCAAAAAGTCCTCAGTAAAATAACTAGTGACAATGCAAGAGGGAGAAAAATATAAATAATAAACTCTGTGAGTGGCAAGACATCTTATAATAGGGGTCTATGATTTTTCTTCTCTCTCCAACTCCCAGAAAGCCTACATTAGCTGAAGGACCACTTTACTTAGGACACAACTCTAATGGTCAGTTAAGGGCAAGAAACAACATTAGGCACTCTGACCTACCCCCTTAAGGAGTCCCTCTTCTGACCACTTAGAAGGCTAGAGAGATTATTCAGACTTAGTCAGATCACCAATACTCTTTTCCCCATCCAAATCTGAAAACACCCACTACGGTTATTGTCTACAAAATGTCACTTAAATTCAGAATATTAAGTAAATTCTTCAGAAATTCAAGATTTCTGACATACCTTTTATAAAACACCATTGGGAACAGCTGTGTCTTTTGGCATTTTACATCCAGATTAATCTCCTGAGCTCCATGGAACAATGGGACCAAAAAGGCAGTTTGGAGTGTATTGGTGTACACAAATTAGTTCACTGACATCAGCCTCCAGAGCAAACGCTGGCTGAATCTCTCCAGTCCCTAAGCCCAGGAAAGTTTCTAAAAATTTCATACTAACTGAAACTGGATGTTGACATCTGTGTCATCAAATGCACCATAACATTGAGAAGATCCCACATGGATTTAGATTCTTTCCCAGAACAAGTCACCAAGTACTGGTTTACAAATCTTATCTGCTGCACTTTGCACTGTGTACATTCTCCAGCTCAGTCTAGGACAGAAAAGCCACCACCATCAAAATATTACATTTCTGTTTTGAACCACAGAACCTGTTCCTTTCTGTTGACTACAGAACGAGAGATTTACCTCCACTGACAACAGACTGACTACAGAGAGTTTTTAGTGTATTTTTAAAATGCTTACTTAGTGCTTTTTGCAAAGCAACAGGAAAAAAGAAAAAAACAAAAACATAACACCCTGCATTCATCATTCAAGGTGTTAGCTCAAATCTCTGTCAATATGAAATTAATTTCTACTGTCAAAGATTCTATTCATGGATATACAAGAAGAGTAGCTTTGCTAGGTATTCTAGGCGCTTATATTCAGGTAGTTTATTCAACTTCTCTCAATCTATTTCAACCTTTCATTCCTACCAAACACCACAGTATCTGAAAGTTGAGTAGGCTCACTGAACTCTAAAGGACTTCAGCTTCCAAAAGCAGTGAATTAAACCAGTTATTCAAATAGTCAGAAATCTTTTATACCTGTAACTTAAAACAACATACTCTGCTTTGCTTGAAGAGCATGATGGTTACTCATGATTATTATACATTCACATTTCTATGAAAAATAAAACTGTACCATTCATAGTGAATGTCAAGCACTAAAATTAAATGATATAATAGACTGTTACCTATGACATCCACTTTTTTGCATTCATCACCATTTTTGACCTCAAGTTATACAGGAGGAAAAAAAAACAAAACAAACAAACAAAACCAGTTTTGTAATGAATCACTGCTATTTTACCTCAAAAAACAGAATTTTTTTTAAAAAAAGTGTTTATTTTTCTACCAAGGTGTCACAAACCTAAAAATGTTGCTACATATTTTTTCACAAGAGATGATGTTGGCTCTCTGAATTCATTATCAAGTTCCTGTTTTATATATTTCCAGCAACACCTCAAAATCTACTCGTTATTTTTATACAATAGCTCTCAAACACACATCTGCTGAAAGTCTGCTATTCACAGGACTATTTCGTTTTCACTGCTAGTAGGGTCACATGCTTTTGGATACAATGAAACTAAGACTTTCACTTTTCTATCAAATTTGAAACAAAGCAAGAAGCAGAACATTAAGGAAGGCAGGCACAAAGTTGTTGACATAGTCACAATTTCAAAGGCAGCACTTATATTTAAGTACTATCCAAAACACAGATACCAAGTCTTTCTACTTTTTGCAGACTGAAAAAACTACAGATCCACAGGCTAAGCACAGCAACATCGCTTTCCATTCCACATGAAAAGTCTATGCTTTTAATTCCCCTTTTGATAGCAGAAAACGTGGGAACATGTACATGTCATCAGAATTTTTTATTGCAGACACTTGTCTCCTAAAGCTGTTATTGAAAACCACTGGCAGTGACAACGAAACACAATTAAAATACATATGCAAAAAGAAAAGAAACTCTCACTAAAACACAGCAATTAAAAGCAAAACCTAAAAATTTCACTACTCCTTCTCTGTAACAAAAATGGAAAAAAAGCCAGACATGCTAAGTCCACTGGTTATGTGGTGTGGTGTGCTATAGGAAAGTACCCAGATGCTATGCATGGTGTAAGACCCTACACTAACAAAATATGCTCTTCACTGCATAATGCTTCAGAGTAGCTAATCCCAGGGAGTATCTGCTGTGAATGCCTTTGCTTTGCACTTAGTGGGACTTGAGCTCTAATCCAGCAAACTTCACTCTCTGAAAGTCCAGAGACAATTCAACCTGCAAACCGTTAAAACATGAGGTTTTCCTCAAGAAAGGATATTCATAGTATTAAACTGAGATAAACCGGGTAGCTAGACCTGTGATATAGACTAGAACTTGTGATGATCACTGCTCCTGAACTGTGTGAACAAGCATAAGAATGTTTACTATTCATGTTTAAAAAAGGCAACCCAAAACTTTACAGGACTGATCACTAAGACAAATTTTTTCTCAGTAGCTGTTCTCTGTGGTTACATATACCAATGTTTAATAATGCAAGCGAGAACTGGAAAAGAACAAGACACTCTTCAGTCATATATCAAGTGTGCAATATAGATTATGGGCATCTGTCCTGACATTTGTTGTCACAAAAGACATATGATAGAAACTGCTTCCCAACTTTTATGTAATTAATTTCCTGGGTTTGAGTAGTTCCACCACTTTACCTACTCAGATCACATAGGTATCTTCATGTCCAATAGGCAGTTAAATACGTGTTTATGGACATTTGTATCACAGTTAAGTACAGAAATTACTTCAGCTGATACAGTTTTTGAAACAAAGTATTTGAATTTTCTCTTAATCAGTATTGTTCACTCGCGTAAGAGCACAGAACAAGGATATTCTATACAAACCATTTTGATCATTTTTTTCATTAGCTCAAAGTAAAAAAAAAAAAAAAAAAAAAAAAGATTGAGCCTGTGTTAGCAAAAGCAACCAAATCTGGGTGCCTATTCCATTCTTTTTGGCCAATATGACAGACCTGGACAGTGGCTTCAGCCAGAATTGTAACAGGATGAGTTCATGAAGAAACACCACCAGGTTTGTGTGCCAGTGTGCTTATGGCCCCAACTGTGAGCTGTCAGCAAGGGAAAGGAGAAAATGCAATTGCCACACATTGGTGTCTGCAAAAGACACCTGCTTTCAGAAACTGGGGGTATGTGCCCATTATAATAAATGCTTGGTTTAGAGCATCAGATTGAGTACCCCAGAATCACTAACTGACCTTTTGGATATATGCACCTTGTTTAGAAATTTTACATAGTTTTTAATACTCAGTTGGAATATCTGAGTTACAATTTACTTAGAAAAAAAAAAAAAGAAGAAAAGAAAAAGAACAGGCAAAATCAATTATATAAATATACAAAATTAGTTATATAATTAATAATTAATTATATAAATAAATTCAGTAAATTCAGACAGAAACTGAGAGAAGGGAGTGTAAAGGCTGAATTATCTGTCATCTAATCAGCCTTAAGAGTATGGCAAACTTTGCCTCATGGATAGAAACAATAAGGCAATGATTATTGGAGACATTCTTTATGAAATGTTGTCCTTTTGCATCAGTGCACTTGGGAGGAGACCTTCTAAGCTGAAAACAGGCAGTACTTTTAACTGTTTTGCCATGCTCCAAGTTTTCCCAAGCAGCAACAGTGGGCAGGGAAAAAGTTAGAAAATTGGTTTCTGTGGAGTTCTTGAAGACTTCCAGAAAGCACAATAATCTTGGCAGTTTCACCTTTGCTGCTCTTGGTATTAAAAAGACAAGGCAACAAGATATTAGTGTTACTGATGTAAGCTATTAATAGAAAGGAGACACCCAAAAATAAAGAGGTTTAAAGGACAAAATGCAACAGCAGAGAATTCTTTCCTTGCAACCAGGATAGTTAACACACAACAAAAACCACCAGAGCACCCATGCCTGGGATTCTCTTCAGAAGGAAAAAGGACAAAAGAGACCAAAATTAGTACCTTAAAAAAATGAAAATATATTCTGAGATAATTAATTTGCACACAGAAGGTGATGCCTTGCTCCTGACATGAGCAAAATTAGCTCTTACTTACTGTTAATTCTTCTCATTGGCTATAAAAGCAGATGAAAATGAGCTGTCAAAGGTTGTTTTCCATAGTGCAAATGAGAGCACAAACAGGAAGGTATATGTATGTTAATAAGGATAAAGCAATGATCAGTATGCCCTTGAGAGCAGAAGCATTCCTTGAGGTTTCTGACAAACTGATGGTACAGTATGTTGCCTTAACTATAAGCACTAAAAATGCATTTATGAAAAAAATTCTGCTTGTGCAGGGTCTCTCAAACTGATGGAGCTCTACTCCTGCACCAGTACTTGAAACAACCACCTTTTCTGTCCATTTGCAACATCTACATCATTTATACATACACAACATGCAACAGCCTCTCTAATGAACTGCAGTATTCCACAGTATTATTTATTGTGCAGTGCCTACAAAGACCAATTAGATCTCCACACCCTAGCTTTGCAGTATTTGAAGAATATACTTACATTAAAAAAAAAAATAAACCTTTCTAACAACTTTTTTCCTCAAACAAAAGTATACTCTCTACTCAAATACGACCATTTTAAAGCTGTATCCCACACATAATCTTCACATTATAACTTTTAAGCATTTTTTTCAAGTATGGTTATCACTGTAGAAATGCTTCCCACACCCATCTCCTCAGGCCAGATAACTTCTAGATCCTTTGTTTTTGAATATGCATCTGCATTAATGTGGTTGCTAATTCCAGGATGAATCTTGACAGCATTTGTTCCTTTAAATAGTTTTTACCTTGAAAAGTGGTGACAACTGATTAATCACCCATGGGCCTACTAAGGGGAGTTAAATCTTGACTTAAAACTCACAATCTATTCCCATATGATAGTATATGGTACACAAAGGTATATGACACGTGATTTTAATAAAGTGCATAATTTTTTTCCATTCCCATCTCCTTTTTCTCACGCAAATGATTATTCCTGCTTTTAACCTATCTAAATGTCATTACACAGGCCAAGTGTGATTCAGAGGTTTGCATTGCTGCTAACACATTCTTTTCTTGCTCAATAAAAATATTGAAGTTTGCTTTCAGTTTCTGATTCTGCTAAAATTTCGCTTAAGCTACTCCAGAAAACAGCATTTATTTTTAAAAAATATATTTATTTGACCTTTTATTTTAGAGACACTTGTAGAAAGCTTCCACTAATGCTACAGTAATGCTAGTAATTGTACATTAGCTTACCTGCTCATCCACCTGCTGATACATTCCTACGGGGCATTTCTGTTGATGTTTTTACTATGGGTTCTGCATATATTTTTGTCAACATGAATTAGCAAATATGTTTTCCTTCACAGACTTTCAAAACAGTAATAATTTAACATCTTAGCACATTCTATAGTCATCATAAGCTCCTGGTTGTTGAATGCATTAAAAAAAAGCACAAGTCAATCTTCAGTCTTTAAGACGTACAATATAAACCATTTTTTGTTCCCTTTGCAGGAAAAAAAACAAAACCAAACCAAACTATGCCTCTGAAACTTAAATAGATTTGAAGAACTTCAGTCACTAATTTTATGTTTCCAAATTGCTGGAAAAGGTTACATTCCCACCATTCCACTCAAGATTCAGTACTCCTATTCAAGATTCTTTTTTTAGACTATGTGCATGAATAAATTACTTCTGATAAGATACAACCAGTTACAAAGAATTAGATAAGTTAGGTGAAGAACAGCATATATAAATAAAATGTTTTCCAGAATACAAAAGGATTATGGGTTGATGACAACTTATAAAAAGACCACAGACATTTTGAATTTCTGATCTGCTAACATATCTTTCTTTCCTATGTACTGTTTTACTGATTTTGGTCCCTGAAATCTACTGGGTGTTTTCTTCTATAGTTCTCTTAGTATCTGTCTGCAGGAAGTGAATTGGCAACAATGCTGGTTGCTATTTATACTGACTTACACTTTCTCAGCAAAACTATTCAGTAAGAGGTAGAGGGATGAAGTAGCAAGAAATATTTCCTTTCTACTATGAGGTTAACTGCTTAACAAAGGTGCCTCCAGCACCTGTTCTGCCACCACATCAACATTTGGTCTAATGAAAATAAGAAATGGGACATATTCAATTGATAGGTCTTTATCTGTGCATTACTGCATCCAAATCCATAGGAACTCTATATATCATGTATCTGATTTCACAACAATAAAATAATCCACATATACATTACAGGAAGGGACATTAGTTTCTTAACTTTAAACCCTGTCTCTTTGAAAGTGCCACAACACAATTGCACAGACTAGCCACCTTGCTAAGCAGATCTATTTTTAGGCAGTTTCTTTGTTATTGTATCGCAGTGCCTACTTTTTAAACTCAGTTTACTTTTGCTGGTAGCTGAGCTTACGAGTTTTGCCACATGTCTCCTCCAAAGGTAAATATAAATACATAATTGTTTTAGTTCTGTAGCACCATAACGATACAGTGTTAACATACATTGGACAGTAAGTCTGAAAGGGAAAAAAAAAAAAGATACACATCTGCAGAAGAGCTCAGGCGTGATAACTTCACACAGACACACACCTGTATGGCAAACTGTTTACAAGCTGAGCATCACCCCTGACACGGCCGCGTCCCTGCCTTACATAGGGCCAGCCAAAGGAAACCAGGTACCAACTTGAGTCAGCGCTTGGGAGAACTGCCCGAGTTTATTAACTCCGCCGTGAGCCCACCGCAGCCTCCCCGGCAGAGCCTCCGCCAAACTACCTGTAACACAGCCCCTTTTTCCCACCCTGCCGCCTCACGCGGATCCCCATGCCAGCCCACGCGTCCCCTCCTCGCCCAAACCGCGGGCGCTGCCCTCCCCCCCCACCGCCGCTCGCGGGGCTCCCGCTCCGGGCAGCGGGGGACCCGCCCCACTACCCCCCCTCCTTCCCTCCCGCCCGCCTTCCTTCCCCCCCTCCTCCGCGGGCCGCCCCCGCCGCTACTCACCAGCTGCGCGCCGCACACGGCCACCAGTGTGCACCGGCCACTGCAATAGCCCATGGCTCCCGGCACCCCGCGCCGCCGTCCCGCGCCGCGCCCACTCAGGCGGCGGGAGAGCACCGCCCGGCCGCCGCCCGGCTCCCGCCTACCGCCGGCGAGCCCCAGCCCGGGACCCGCATGGGGGCGCGCCCGCCGCCCGCCCGCCCGCCCTACCCGCGGCCGCAGCGCCCGCCGCCTCGGCGGTCGGCGGCAGCGGGGCCGGCCGCCCCCGCGGAAGGCGGCAGCGCCGGGGGGAGGGCGGCGGCAGGTGCCTGCAGGAGCAGCCGCGCTCTGCCGCGCAACCCCAGAGGCATCTAGGCTTCAAAGTTTGCCCCCTCAACTCCGCTCGCAAACCATCCGGGCTCGCAGCCGTCTGCGGCGGGGGGAGGCGGGGGGAGGAGGGGAGGAGGGAGGGAGGGACGGGGAGGCGAGGCAGGCGGCAGCGCCGCCGAGCTCGGTTCACGCTCGCCGAGCGGCTTCCCTCCTGCCCACGGCACAGCCGCCTCCCCGCCCGCTTTCCTCCTCCTCCTTCTCCTGGTAGGGCTCAGGCAGCCCCAGCAGTGGGAGCCCCTCGCCTAGGGGGTCCCCCGCGGGAGGGCGCGGAGGGGCGGCGCAGCCGCGGGGGAAGCGTCCGCTTTGTCTGCGCGGGCGCGGCGAGCGCGGCTGCACCTTCCCGGGCGCCTTTGTGTCGGCGGGACACCCCACCGCGCCCACCCCTCCCGGGCTTCCCCGCACCGCACGGCGCCCGCCGCCACCCAGGAAAAGCCCCCCGGGCAGGCAGCAGAGCCGCGGGGCATAGCGGGGCATGGCGCGGAGCGGCCCGCGCTCACAGCCGGGCAGGGCAGGGCAGCGGCGGGGAGCGCGGCGCGGCCGCGGAGCGGGGCTAGCGCGGCCGCAGCACCGCGGGGGAACGCGCTGCTGCCGCCTGGCGGGCTGCGGCTGTCGGTGCACGGGGAAGCCGCCCCGGCCGGCTCTTCCTCGGCTGTGCTGCTGCCGCCGGCACCGGGGAGAGCTCCCCGGGACCGCCGGGGGCACGCCGGCCCCCACTTGCCCTCTGCACTCGCGTCCCTCTCACCCTTGGCAGAGGTCACAGGCGGAGACCGATCAGAGGAGCCTGACTGGGAGGGCTCCGAGGCAGAGGCCAGGAGCTGCAGGATGAGAACTGGAAAAGAAGGACAAGGCTAGTCGCATTTAGAAAAAATATCAGTTGGTTTCAGGGAACTGGTTCTGCCCACCATCATGATGAGGAACGTTTGGACTTAGTGACTTGGTCCAGCGTTGCTCTGCTATTAAAAGCATCCAGAATACATCAAGTTGGTGGGAAATCATATGTCAAGATCTGGTGTGTCAATCAGCCTCCAAAGGTTATTACTTGCTGTGTCATCAGCAACCACCTTGACATTGCATTTGGACCTGGTCACTCTTTTACTGAGCTGCCCACTAACAAAGATAGTTTTATCAGTGATATCAACAGTTATGAACTGGAGGAATGTCACTGGGTTTTCTGAGCACATGTGGATGTTTGTTTGCAGCACAAATATTCTGTGAAGTTGGAAGCTTAGAACTCCATGTAGGTTGTCTCTCACTTACTGAGTTTGTCAGAATAGTTGGCAAGCTGCCAAATGATCGGTTATGACTTCTAAAATTCTCATAAGGTAATGAGCACTCCACAGGGGAGCAAAACACACACAAAGGTGACAGTATTTTTCCTCAGCTCCATAATGACATCCTTCTGATTTTCAATCTCTGTGTTATCAGAAACAGCATTGACCAGGAAGATCACTGGTCACGAGGAGTACCAAACACAGTAAACATATTCACTTTAGGATCTAAGGAGGCAATTGCTAGGGAGAGCTGTATCTGAGAACAAATAAAGCTGTGGAGCTGCTGAGGCTCAGAGAGTGGAAACGTTCAACAACTGGTAGTGAATAGCTCAGGTACCTCTGGACTCAAACAGTCTTTCTTGACTTCTTCAGCAGGCCATTCATGCATTTATAGGATCACAGAATGGGTAAAGTTGGAAGGGACTACAGTGTGTCATCTAGTCCAACCTCCCTGCTCAAGCGGGGCCATCCTAAAATACATAGCACAGATTTGCAATCAGACGGTTCTGGAATATCTCCAGTGAGGGAGACTCCACAACCTCTCCAGGCACTCTGTTCCAGTGTGCAGTCACCTGCACCGTAAAGAAGTTCTTCCTCATGTTCAGGTGGAACTTTCTATGCATAAGTTTCTGCCCATTGCCTCTTATTGCTTGACACCACCGAGAAGAGCCTGGCTCTATCCTCTTGACACCCTTCCTTCTGATGCTTGTGTACATTGATGAAGTCCCCTCTCAGTAACCTCCTCTCAAGACTGAACAGGCTTTCCTCATAAAAGAGATACTCCAGTCCCTTAATCATCTTTGTAACCCTCCACTGGACCCACTCAAGGAGCTCCATGTCTCTCTTGTACTGAAGAGTCCGGAACTGGACACAAGACTCCAGATGTGGCCTCACTAGGGCTGAGTAGAGGAGCAGGATCATCTCCCTCAACTTGCTGCCAGTGGTCTTCTAAATGCAGCCCATGATGCCATTGACTTTCTTGGCCACAAGGACACACTGCTGGCTCATGGACAGTTTGTTGTTCACCAGGACCCCCAGGTCCTTCTCCACAGGGCTGCTTTCCAGCATGTCAGCCCCCAGCCTGTACTGGTGCATTTTACAGAGGTGACATTGGTGTATTAACTGGTATTGTGGTTGCTAGAACTTTAGATTTGAACCATACAAGATGGAGCAGGAGACTCTGCAGTTGCTGTGTAGTTACTTCTGTCTCATCCCAGGTATGTTAGCCTTTGTGTACTGATCTCTTCCAGTATAGTGAACCCTGAGGACTCAGAGTGGTCAAAAAAAAAAATTACAGCAATTGTCTCCTGGTAAAACTGGTAGTAGCAAGAACAGTGTATTTCATTATCTGAGACTGGGAGCTGGGAAGCTAACAGAAGGGGCAACTTGTGCTGAGAGGAAGCTAACACTAGTTCCCTCTGTGTGAACATAACTGATCTGATTGTTTATTACTGTGGGAGGTTTCCTAAGGAAAATGTGAGCAATAATGACAGAGTCTGAAAGAATGATCTCCATGGACTCTTACAGCTCCCCAAAACTCCCCAGTCCTTTTCTTTTCTCAGCACTTTGGGTTGTAGTAAGAATCTCTACTTTGCCTTCTCCTGAGTACCTTCAAAGTAATTGTGTCTCTGTCACTGTTATCCAGTTTCCCCTGACCAGTGGCTTAACTATCCACACAAACTGCCTTTCCTCATGTCACTTTTGTCTGTTTAACCTCTTCTTCTTTTGGGCTTCTTTGAGTTGTCTGTGTCCCCTTTTTTTCAGCAGCAGTTGGGTAGCCTTTTTTGCTCTGTCCTACAGTATCAAATGTACAGGTATGGACTGCATTTTGCCCTGTCTGGCCACAGCCTGTTGGAAGCATCACTCAAGAGCAGAATGAGGCCTCAGCAGAGGCAGATGAAGTCAAAGAATCAGTTGTGTGAATTGCTCTGTTCCCTGACCTTTGTCTGAGCTCTGTTGCTGTTTCCCTCTGCTACTGTTCTAGTCTTTCTACCCTTCCAAGCATGAATCTTCCCAAAAGCTGAGATTTAAAGAGCAAGATATTCCTCTAGCTCTGTTAATCTTTTTGACAATAGTCACACTTATGTTCTCTGTGAGATTCTTCAGCTGTAACCCACCACTGAGGTGTCAAAGAGGATTCTTCTTCCCTGTAGCCAACATTCACCACTGTTAGGCTTGCTGTGGGCTTGCCTTTGCTTGCTTTGTGCAATTAGGAAAGCTACAAATTATATATTGGGAGAGAAAAAATGTTATGTTATGACTATGTAGAGTAGGTGAGGAAGGATGAGTGAAGCTCTGAATCCTTATTAGAGTGCTCCCAGAGCAGCGAGCCACAGGTTTCAGCTCTCATTGGGTCAAATGCTCAGGGCCTTTTGCAGTCCAGTCTAAGCCTGTTCTTGAGGCCCCACAGCTTCAACATGCAGTGAAATCAGCTGTGTACATACAGTAATACTGGTTTTTAGGTTTCCAGTTTGACTTAACAAAAGGCCTGTTGTATGTGCTCAGTGAGTAATCTCCAAATGTTCATAATTTTGTCAAAACAAACCCAATTTTCTTTGAAGGCAGGCTGTGCAGTGCTCCTCACTGAAGGTTATCCCATGCAAAACATTACCTGGTAGATTACAGTGATTTCACCAGTTGGATTGTAATCATAAAGAGACCAAAAGGAAAAAAAAAAAAAAGATAAAAATAGGTTTCCCTGTTTCCCTTCCCTCTTCTTATAATCAAGTGTAATTTTATTCCTACTTCTATAACTCATTTCTGTCAGGAGATCAGATCCAAAATCTGTGACTCTCACTAATGACTGGAAACAGGAGGCTACAGTTCCAGTTGTAAGAGCTCATTGCCAGTGCCTGTACACTCACGGTGTCTGCATTTTGAAGGCGAGAGGGGAACACACCTTTCAATGTCATAATGGTAAAGTCTGTGTCCCCCAGAGTGCCTTCCCTGTGATTTCACAGGACTTACTCTACTGGCTGTAAGCCTGACCCTAGACTGTTCCTTCTCTGAGCCTGTGGGAACACCTGGGGAAAAGGGAAGTCCAAGGAGGGCTGCAGCTGCCAGCCTGCTGCATCAAACCTGCAGCCACAGGGGAGAACAAGGACTTGAGAGAACAAGCTGCAGGCCAAACAGGCTGGCAGGAAGGGCCACAAGCAGCTTATGAACCGTAGCTTGTATATCCCTTTCCTTTAATAAAATTTTTATGTGAAATCCGTTAAAGCCAGCACAGCGTGGGTTCAGTGGCACATCATCCCAAGCATTTCAGCCATGTAGGAGCTTGTCACTGCCAGCATCGTCTACCCAGGCTGTCCCAGGTGTTAGTAAGTCAACACGGGCTCCTGCCTACTGTATCTGTTCTCATATCAAACCAGTCTGAAAATGCTTTGTAACTGATGATGTTGTCATTAATAGTAAAGGGAAAATATTGTTGTAATTTAACCAACACAGAGCAGACCTTGCTGTGTGACATACATATACATTATCTGGGGAAAAAAATCAATTAAGTGGGGAAATAAGTGATTGAAACATAATATGAAATTATTGCAGGCTTAAGCACACCGTAATATAAATTCTATTCAAACCTCTAAGACTGTAGCAGTATTAAATGATCTTTTTAAACGTCATCCCTCCCATGAAGATTGAGTGTCAGGTACTCTTTTTTACCTCCTGCAGGATTTCAAGACTTGATTGCCCAAATGACAGTTTACTTATTTTACTGTCACATACTTTTGTGAAATGCCATAACAAGTTGATTACAGGTTTCACATTTTGCATAGTGACAAAATCATCTGTCATATAATAGTCTGATGCCTGAAAACCATTTAACTAAGAAGCGGTTTCTGCTGAAAATAATGTTATTTGAAACATTAAGATGGGTTTAAATGTGTACACTTTCTAAGTAAGTTTTTGTTTTAACTGAATGAGAAGAGCAATATTATCCCTTTCAGACATGAATTTAAGACTGGTAAAAGTCACCAGACAACAACTAGACAGAGGGTGAAGCAAGTTAGGAGGACCATCATTTCATGAATGAAATGAAAGACCGAAATGGGAAGCCTAGTGATACATCCTGGGAGCTGCAGAGATGAAAAAAGGTTTGCCTCCTATTTGCAAAACCTGGCAACCTACCAACCTATGCTGGAGGTCTGAGGCCATGTCACACACTAATGGAGATAAAAACAGGCTCCCTTTCCCCTCTGCACAGAAATATATGGTTACTGGGTGTGAAGAATAAGATTTACTTCTTTATTCAACAATATCCATACCTTAGATGAGATGTAAGTAATAACAGTAATAAGGATAATCCATTCATTTAATGTATTACAGTTTTTGACAGATTCTGACTAGATTTTGGAAATAATGTGATGAATCATTTCTACTTAGCAATACTAACCAGTAAGGAAATTTTCTGGGAATTTTATTACTGCTAATGAGTGGATGAAGTAACAGTAATAGCAATCTCACTTCTTGGGTGCAGACAAAGGACAAGCCAGTTTGCAAAATGTGATGGGGAAGCTCAGCAAGCTGGTACACTGAAGAAGAGAATGATGTGTCCATGCCACTCTGTCATACATTGACTTTGTAGACAATGCAACCATCACATACTTGACATTATGAATGCTAGTAGAAAATGATAGTGAATTATCTTGAGGGGTGCTGCAACCAGGTGCTCAGCTGACCTCCTGCAGTGGGCTGCAGCACACAACTCCCAGTAGGTATGAGCAGAGTTCAGCAGAGTAGCACCCAAGGGTGTCTGAGCTTCCCAGGCCACCAACTGCAGCACATCACAAGTGGCAAAAAGCCTGCTCTGGGGCCACAGATAAACAGCAGCCAAGTGCTGTCACTGCATGCTTGCTGCTGAGCTTGTTTTTCACCCAGACTGGAGAGAGAACAAAGATGCAACCACTCTGGCAATTCTCAGGCAGCTCCGCCTTCTGTGGGAGAATGGGAAAAAAGAGGAATCAGAGGGGCAGAGGGACTCCTTGCCATGTTGCCTTGCTTCCCACAGGAGCATGGTTAACAAAATTGTTATCCTGAAGGCTTACCATTGCTCTCTGTGGACACTATTTTATAATGTTTTTCTTAACTAACACTGTAATTTTCTGTGCTTTTATTAGCCTTTCTGAGAGAAAAAAGTGAGTCTAATAATGCCATCACTATTTTTAGTTAATGTTTCCTCACTTGTGGATGTTAAAGCATTGTATAGGTAAATTAATATTATTTATCTTAAATTTCAGTAGATCTGAGTATAGAGATTTGAAACACTTCATATGTTAGGTACTTCGGACATTCACACAGTAGATTTTTCTTATCTGTCTCCTATAAACTTGTGCAACCTTTAGCAAGTAGATTAAACATTCTACTTCTTATATACCTCATCTGGAAAACAAATGTGTTCTCATTTTGCCTAGGGCAAGGTAACACAAGGGAGAAATCATTTTCATAGCACTGGAATTTCTTTTCACTTCTGAAACTGGCCAATGTGGAGGTCAAACTATTCTGCATGACCATTATTTTTTCTATTTGCTTCCCTGTCATGGAATCACACGTGCATTTCCATCAACAATATATTTTTAAGCATTCTGGTGTTAATACGCTTGTAAGTTGCCTTTTCCATAAGCTACTGTCAAATCTAATTTCCATTTATTAAGTTTGTATTTAATATAATCTATTTAACAAAATATCTTAACATATTTTGATTCTGAAATAAACAGGCTCTGTTTTCAGCAAATATTTTGATTGACAGTGAAACTAAAATCCTGACATTTGACAAACACAAGGATGCTTTCTTCGGTGGTGAAGCTGTGACAGAAGTGTGATTATGGTCTTAGAAATGGTAGGGGCGGAAGTCCCGTGGGAAGAAGGGTAAAAAAGAGACTCATATTCAAAAAGGAAACTTGATGGGCAAATAGATCAAAATATGCTGAACCCTCATACTGACATTATGGAAAGATCTGGTTAGCTTCTGAGCAGTTGGAAGAGCTCTAGTAGCGCTCAGCCACAGCTGAACCTTGAAATTTTTTGTAAACGGAGACCCGTCAAAAGAGGGCACTGTGTTCATGTGCAGACACGACACCCGGCATCGGCCAGTCCTGCGGATGCCTTTGGATGCACAGATTTCCAAGGCAGCAGCGCGACTGCCTGCCCTGCCCGCCGCCCTCCGACACCGCCCGGCAGCCGTGGGACGGAGATACCCAGTGCAGAGATACCGAGCTACAGAAGGTGGCTGTGCCTAATGCGATCTCACTTTTTCACGCAGCGGATTAATGGACTCCGTGAAGAGAGAACTGTAAGAATGAAAAGTAAAAGACGTACAGTAGATCTGAGGATCTCTTCTGGACTCTGATCTTGGAAAACCCTACTGTTTTCCTGAGAGCAGGAGCGGTCTTGTATCTCACACAGCAGATCAGAGAGAAGAATAACCCTAATTATATGTGTTTATAACATTTAGATGGCTTTCTATTTGAAATTAAGGAAGTCCCTTTGTTTACCCATATTGGCCTCCTGCAAGAGGACATGTCTTCCTTTGGTTTGTTTCTGATTGAACTAAATTCAGGAAATTATGTACTAGACATTTTTTAGAATTTTCTAAAAACAAGGAATGTACAAAGCATTCCGAAATAAATCCTAGGAGTTTAGTAGAAGAAATTATATTTAAAAATGGCATTTTAATTCTAATCTAAAGCTTATTTTTAAAGAACTGCTGCTTGCTCAGCTTCTGACTGCAACACTGAAAAATTCCTTTCAGAAATCAAAAAGGTTAAGTTTTCTCCTCTCTATAAGCTTATCTTGACTGTTGCTATTTCAATATATAATCTTCCTTCTGATAAGCTAAAGACCTTGGTCTCCCTGTGTCTTCTACAGCGAGGTAGATTTTTCAGTCCTTCAATCATTTCACAGAATTTTTTGAAATCCTCCCCAGTTGTTCAATATTTTCTAGAAATGTGGGCTGTGGAAGTGAATACAGCATATTATGAAGGAATGTGACATTTTTAAATGCAAAGAGCCTCATAGCAGTTTTACTTTCATCATCTTGATGAGATATCCTGACCATCTTGTGCAAATCCCATGACCTCTAGAGCTCCTTCTCTGGTTCTGTTTCCTGAGATAGACTTCTCCATGGATTCCCTCTGAATTGCCTTGTATTTTCCTGGTGATGGGACTTTGCATTTGGCTCTGCTCAGGCAAATGTTTCTTTATGTTCAGCTTGCCAAGTTACCCGAGTTACACAGAATAAGCCATTCCGCTTCACGACATACCACTGAAACTATTTTTTCATCTTCAAATTATATTCATAGCAATTTCTTTTTTTTTCTTTTATGTAGAAATAATTGAAAAGGGAGATAGTACAAGGTGCAATTGACATATTCAGAGGTTGTTTTCCATGTTAAGTTAAAATTTAAGATGTATCAGTTAGCTACCTTTTTGACTAACTTAATATGCTATACGTTGACTTTTGTCATTCTAGTTTTCCGAATTGAATGGTCATCAAAATGAGCTCGCAAACCAACATGATTACCAGCATCATACAAACTTACAATCTCATTAATAAAAGCATCAAGTTAGCTTGATAAGATCTGTTTTCCATAACTCGTGTTGGGCCATAAACTCATGATCAAGTCATGTTGATCAGCATCAATTATCCTCCTTTATTTCTTTATTAATTGAGTCACATCAGCAGTTTCATCATTTTACTTCAGATCAATGTTAGATTGGCAGGTATATAATTGTTCAGGTCATCTCATTTACCTCACACATTAGCTTTCCTCCTTTTCTCTGGGGCTTTTCTGGTGCTCCAATTCTTCTTGGGAATCAACATTGATGGTCCAGAGAATTTCTTTGTCAGATTTTGCTAAACCTTATCGATGAAAATTACCTGGACTTTTCTATTTGAAAATGTGTGCTGTTAGTAACTGCCTTTTAATTCTCTGGAGTGACCGCTGGAATAGAAATTACTTCATTATTACCTTATGATAAAATTTCTACTTTCTCCCCTCCTAAACACAGAATGTAGCTATACACTGAGCACACCTGGCTTGCCTGCATTCTTTATTCTGCATTTCTCATCTGCTAGTGCAAAGCCAATATTGTTCTTCTCTTTTATTTGGTTTTCATATCCTTTTAAAAAGCCCAAATAGTCTCTCTTCCTATTGACCTTAGAAGCCATGGCAGGTCTTATTGCCTTTTCAATTTTGTAATTGATTTAATCTTGATTTACTTGGATGATGAGATCCATTATAAAATGATTGTGTATTCTTTTACTTTTGTTTCCTTTATCTATTTTCTACAGTTCCTACTTCAATGTATACTCATTATGTTGTGATACAATTTTCCCCCTTCCATTTAATTTGGTTCTTGGTTGCTATCAATTCACTTAAATCAATCCATTTAAAGCAATACAGAATCAGTGCTGACTGAGCTTTGTTTTCCATACAAACGGCAAATCTGGGAATTTGTATGAACATAACCATGATTTTTACCAAGTAATATGTTAGAAATTTTCACCTATAACTTTTTGAAATTCTAGAAAAAATTTAACACTGGATTCAGAATTTCTTTAGCATATGTTACTAGGGCTAATGTCCCTCTGACTACACACACACTTAATGCTCCTGCATTATAGAGAGGTACTCACCTGAGCCCCCGGCTTCCTGCTGCAATATGGTAACTTACAGCCAATCCCAGCTGGTACTTTGTTCTTTGCCAGTTAAAGATTCACCCATAAACCTTCAATATTGATCACTTCTACACTGTCAGCCCTTGGAAAGAGATAGTGCCTTTTTTGACATGAAGTGGTTTTTGCACTCTTTCTCCCCTCTCCATCTTTCTTAAATAGATTACAAGCAGTGATTTCAGTATTTCAGTCATGCAGATCACCCAATCAAGTCTTTTTTCGAAACCTGCCTGTTCTGTTCCCCTCGTCCCTCCATCATCCCCTTTTGTTATTTGCTTATCATCCTTAGACAACAACATTTGCAAAAGGACTCTGGTACCTTACTGCCTGGAAAAATGTGGAGTGGAAGTTAGATGTTCCCAATGTGATGTGTGTCAAGAGGCAGAAAGTGTATTCCCAATGGCAAGAGCAGAGTGCTGCCAAAGATAGGCAGCACGAATTTCTCCAGAATCAGACATCTTCTTCGGTCATTATTCACATTCATTCATATCCTTTAGGATACGATTTCCCATTATGTTTCTACTAGTAGTAAGTCCAGTCGAAGAAGTTTCAGGTTTCCCCTCTCACTAAGGCAGTCTCCATGATGGACCACCTTTCCAGAGATGCTGTACAATTCTGCATGGAATCAGGCTCTAAATCAAAGCTGTGAAGAGATTCAGCTTTCCAAAAGCTGCACAGGCTGGGAGGGTGGGGAAGTATGCAGGACAGCTGGACAGCAAGCTCCCAGGTGGGAGTGGGGCCCCTGGTAGTCAGTCCTTGCCCCAGCCCTGTTGTTGTAGGGTTGGCTGCCAAAGGTCCATGATCAGAGATGCAGAGGCGGGAGTCATGCCTTCACTTCTGCACAGTGAACACAGGGCCCTTCTGTGCTTAGGGAAAGTCGTGCTCGGGGTTGCCATCTGAATTTGCAGGTTCTTCCAGCTCTTAGGCAGAAGTTTTCAACCCTATTTATAGGGAAGATATAGGCAAAGAGGTCTTTGTGGTGATGCTCCTCTCCTGTGCCTAGAAAGCTGGTACAAACAGGACAGGAACAGATTCCACCTCTGTGATTAATTCTGTGATTAACTTCGTGATTCACAAAGAGTAGAGAAAGGGCTTTAATGGATCAAATTTTGCTGACTGGATTAAAAAGTTTTTCAAATAGCAGTGTCACATTTTGTGTCTTGGCATTCAGATAAAAGCAAACTGGTTTATTTTTACTTGAGGAAGATTCTTTCCATTAATCGTTCATGAATGGTGATTTTCTTCAACTGTATAGCTGACACAGAGATTTGAGATAGATTTAATATGTGGAGGTGATAGCAGTAAGATATTATTGTGCTGAAAGAAGATACTCGTTAAAAAATTATTAACCCTTTAGACCACTAGATATATATTAGTTTAGTTGTTAAAGTAGCCCCCAAACAGTTTCGGTTTGGTTTTCATTTGATTTTGTGTTGTTTTTTTCAGATTTATTTTCTTTTTCTGTAACAGTGAAATAAATATAGTTTAGGTCAAACAACTCCTTGAGACAGGAATTAGAATATTTTGGTGGAAGAAGCTGCAACAAACCTATGATCTCATCATAAAAACTGTGAAGTAAACTTCTTCCCTGCTATCACTAAACTACCAGAGACCTGTGAAACTAGTTTAAGCTTTGATTTTTAATTATGATTATTTTTTCTATTTAGTAACAGGCTCCTGAAGTTCCCATCAATCTGATTATTTATAAGTAGTAGTCTCTGATTATTTTTGGAATAGTAGAGTCTATTTTCCTGTCTCTCACTCATTTCATTAGGTTCTCCTTTAAATCATGAAACATGGGTTTCACAATCCACTGAGACACGTGTAAGCTTAACAAGCAACCACCTGAACAGTGTAGCCTAATACCACCAATTCCAATTCTTTTTATGAAATACTTTTTTTCTAAGCTGTGCTTTAAATATAAATTGAATTTTTCAGGGCAAAGATTGGGCATTTAACTGTACCATAAAACGTTTAATACATTTTGGGCCTTTAAAAAATGAACATTAAATAGGCTAGACTATTCAAGAACTCTTTCTTTAAGCTCCTATTTTGTGTATTCTAATAAGATTTATTGCAGAATTTTTCTGTTGCTCTTAAATTCACCAAGTATTTTAAATATATTTAATTTCATTTTTTTTCTTTAGCTCTGACAGATGTCAACTCTCTCAATTTTTTTGCAATTAATGCTTTTACAAATTTTTCAAGTTCTGCCTTGAGGTTAGATTTGAATGAGAAATGTTTGTCAATTCCTGCGGCCACCAGATCTGGAGCTTTATAGTTTTTGTTCCTACAGTTTGTATTTTTTTTATTTGAGATTTGTTGTTGCTCCCTTCTCCTCATGCCTTATACTGATGGTCCAGGGTGTTTCTTTACCTTCCTCACTAGGGAGAGCCTTCCTGCTTGAGAGACCTACTTCATTTGCTTTGTGGGTGCAGAACACCTATCTCTATTTTTGTGTTTAGGAAAATATGTATCTTGTTTCTTGTTTGGTATTAAAGTTCTTGCAGTATATTTCAATTCCTCATGCCCTCACCTAAAAATACATATGTACCTCCTATGTGTTTCACATCCATCCCTCCAGCCAGCAACTGAGTATTACTACCTCATGCACCTGTGCTAGAAGCACCACAAAAAAAACATAGGCTAATTTTGACTTGAAGACTTCTCAGCAAATATTAATTTTACCAACATTTTCCTACAGCTCCCTGGAAGTAATGCAAAAACTTTCTCTTTTTTACTGACCCTCAAGAAACAGTGCAGTAGATGATAGTGAATAAGATGGTAAATAAATGGTAAATAATGTTAAGAAAAGACCATTAATTTCTGAGGGTAAGAGTTCAGTACTATTTCTACCATTACATTCAGTAAAATTCCAAAATAAATCTCCCCTTCAGTCTGTTTCTCAGGATTATTTTGCCTAAGAAGGTTTAACCAGCCTGGAGTAATCTTTCACTGCTTGTTAGGAAGATTTCATTCACATAAATAAAATCATCCATAGTAAAACTATAGTCTCTGATCACATTTTATTCCTGTACCTCTTCTTCTTTCTTTCTTTATCACTTTTTCTTTGGATGTTTTACTCTCTGACACTGTTCTCTTTGCACATATTGACTCACTTTCTTTTCGGTCTCATTGCCTGTAGGTGTTGTTTCTTTCACTGAGATTTCTTTGCTTCACTAGGGCTCTTTCTTCACTTGCTAAAATACCTTCCATAACCCAAACTTTTTTAAGAAGTATATAGTTCATTTGCAGATAATTCCAGGATGAATCTCAAATTGATCTTTTTGCTAATCCTGGGGCTTTCTTTCCCATTTATTTGTTTTTCTTGACTCTCAAAACATTACTCAAAGAAGTCCAATTATTCCTTGAACAGCACTGGGGGAAAAAAATCACAGCAGCTATACTTTCAACATATGGCTACAGGGTAACAAAAGACTTAAAGATACTAGATATTCTTCCCACTTCTGCTATTTTCCCATTATATCAATTTGATCAAAAAAATATTGAAAATACAGTCAAGAAATGAAGATACTTCAGTCATGCAGGTTTTGACATTGCCAAAGTTCCCTATTACAAGTGAATCTTCAATTAGATTCTATTTGTAGCTTTCTTTTTTATTATCTAAAAATGGGATGGGAAATGAAATGTAAGTGAAAAAAACCCAAATATCAGAAGCAAATACCCAAGCTATAAACCTTCATTTTTCTTCTTTCTGTAAGCAACTTCTCCTGCAAATATGCAGAGTAATAAAGTTATAACATAAGAATAAAGAATCTTGTTCTCCATACCCTCTGCAAACTATATTACTAAAGTGATTTTCATTTCATCAAACAAGACTCTAGGAGTGAATAGAGCTGACTGGGATAATGCAAAACATCACAAATAAGGGAATATGATCAGTGTTACCTTTCTATTTTTTTTAACACCGGCCTGTATGAGTTAAATTTATTTATATCCAAATTTGTCTGCTTTATCTGTTCTTGTTGCATTTATTTTGGATGATTCACTCAAGGTGATCTTTTTACAGCATAAATATGGCAGTTGCCATCTCAGCCAGCATAGTGGGACTGTTTTAAGGACCTAACCAGAGGCATAATCAGTCAGAAAGATCATAGGCTTCCCTTCTCTCCCTCCTATCTCTGCACATCCACCCCACACACCATGCAATCGGCTTATGGATACATCAATTGCACAGCAATAATCTGCTCCCTTGTGGGCTGTGGCTTTTGCAAAGGAGTAAGACCTTTTTACATTTTACAGATGTAAATGGATCTCAGCCTCCCACCCCCTTTCTGATTTGATTATTCCTTTCATGCAGGCCCACACATTTTTTAACAACATTGCAGTCAACTTAAACTTCTGTTTGAGAGTTACACCTTCCTGTGCCAGGAAGCAAAGAGCATCTCTGCACTGGCATTGGGCACAAATTCAGTTTCTGAGCTAACCCGCCTGCAGCTGCAGTGATAGCAGTTAGCATCTGGTTTTCCTTGGTTCAAGGGCTTTTTTATTAGCTCAGATGAGCAACCTGCAGAGGGGAAAAGTACCTTTTTGGTTATATAGGCTAACATTTGCTGTTAGCCTGTTCCACATACAGGTTTTAAGCCTGCAGAGAGAAATGAGTATAAAACTGGGTCTCAGAGACACACACTGTCTTTGGGAGCTATTCATGGGATGTCTAGGCTTAAAAGAGAGTCCCTCAGCTTTTGTCTGTATTGAAAATCCTAATCCTGCCTGTCTTAATAACCTATGTTTGTCTCTTTTTTTCCTTCTTATTCATACAAACGGAGTAAATAGACACAGGTGAGAGAACAGAAACATGGAAGGGTCAAGGTGTCTTAAGTATTAGAAAACTACATGGTTTTCTTCAATTGGCAGAGCTGAGATGCACAGACATTTGAGACTGACTGCATCCATTTTCCTATATCCAGCTGGCATATTTTTAAATCTGGGTGGTCAACAGAGCATAAATATGTTGTGCATGTGCATTTTGACAACACATGTATTAGAAGAAAATTTCGCTAAAAAGCACATAAAACAATTGTCACAAAAACATTTTTTTGTATCACAGCTAGTCATCTGCCAGTAAGATGCCAGAAAGAGTGTTAAAAATACTGTATCTATTTAGCTCAAAGTGTGTTTACATTTGCAATATGTTCTTTTGTGTGAAAGAACAGAGACAGAATGAAAGGAGAATCCTCCCCTCAGTAATGACTATCTTAATGTCTGCTCAAGCTTGGTAAATAATGCAACACTATAAAATTTAGTCATAAGAAGTAATCATTATCTCTCAATAAAAGAGAATAATTTTTCCATTTGACCTGCATATAAATCTCTATAAACATTATATTTATCTTTAAGAGTGTTCCTTCTATTCATGTTCTAATACAAGCAATGTGAAGATTTCTAATATCTCAGAAAATTACCCCAAACTATACCCAGTTTCCAAAAACTGAAGTCCTGAACAGGGATTTTTATACTTCCAAGAGATTGGGTCAAAGTCACAGAACAAACAGGTCCTGAAATCTTCTTTTGATTACTTCTGTAAACTTCCTTCAGTTGGGTGCTGAGAGATATATTAGTGAAACATACTGCTGTTCAAATAGGCCAAAACCTCTTTTCACAAGATTCTCAGACATTTCCTTGAGTCATGATGAGAAAATTGTGGAGGACTACATTATATCTTAATTGAAAACTTTTAAGTATGACTTATTAATTAGGAAAAAAAAAGGCAGCAGGTGATTATTAAGCAATTTTATATTACACTGCCTTGAGAGAGAGGTGATAAGTGATGACTGATATGTTGCCAAGGGATTTTATCTTCTTGTTTATGTGTGCTGCTGTTATACGGTCACAAGATGTGATACATGCTCTGTGCACCAAACTGGAAAATATTCTGTGTGTGTGTCAGTTTGGCCAAGTCCAAGCTGTCTCCTCCCCCCTCCCATTCTCTCAAGTGAGGGGAAAAAAAAAAAAAGAACCACAGAAAAACCAAAAAAAGTCTGAACGAAAATGGGATTATATAAAAAATATATACTTATATATACTTACAATTATATGTACAATTTAAATATATTATACACTCAAAAGGGAACTCCTGAGGGGAAAAAAAAAAAGGGAAAAGGGAGGGGGAAACAAGGATAAAAAAAAAATAAAAACAAATACCCTCCAAATATACACCGCTAATAGAGAGCTAACGAGCAAACGAATTAAAAAAATCCAAATTAAATACTTCCCTGAACGAGACAGCAGAATCGTGCAAAGCACCAACTAACTCCCCCTGCCTTCCAAAGGGACCGGAGATAATGGCAGGTCTAAGCAGGCAGGCCCTGGCCTATACAAGCAAAGACCGTCTGCGGAGAGACCTGTCACCTTCAGCCACTGGAAGAGAGAAGAGAGCGAGGTCTCTTATCTCCACCTTATTTATCTGTTGTGTTACGCTAAAGGATAATATGGAATACTTCCTTAGATTTCTGATCTCTGTTGCTAAGGAAGGCCTAAAAAATCCAAAAGTCAACCCACTACATATTTGCATTCTGGTTGTTGCCATAGTGAACAAAATTGCATTTTGTGTGATAAATTATTTATGGTTGGCTGAGATAAAAAGATTTAATGTAGGAAAGGAAAATAGTAGCAAACCCAGCATGACACAGTACAGAACACCAACGTAACAAAGGATGTATCTGGGATTTTCTGGAAGATTTTAATTCTCTGGCCAATCTTGAAATATATATTTAAAAGCTTAAAGGTTTCCATCTGCAGAAAGCAATGAATGATGAGGTAAGATTCATGAGCGCTACATGATGACTCAGGGTTGGAGTCCTGATTTATAGACAGCAAAGCCCAAACATAGATGCATCATATTATCCTCATGGGACAAGAGAAGGCTATGCATTAGCTCTTCTCCAAACTTTTCTTCTCCTCCCAACACTTCCACACATGCTCCAGTTTCCCTCCAAAAGAAATCTGAGTGCGCTTTCCAGATGATGCACTCCAAGCAATACCAACCAGCATGATGCAGGCCTCAGGGCTCCACACACTGTGCAGCAGACAGCAGCAGAGATGCACCCCAGAAAAGTCAATAAGACATGCCTGCATATATATGTGAGGGTTTTAGGTAGTTACAA
>NW_016690185.1:7882396-8045906 GCF_001604755.1 Lepidothrix coronata | reverse complement strand
GTCAATGTTGGTAACCCAGCGGGACAAATGGGGCTGCTAATCAAGAGGTTTGATTTTCTGTGGTTCAGTAGAGTTTCAAAAAGAGCCTCAGTAAAATGTCTGAAAGAGGCAGTTTCTGTAGAGATAACATAATATAGTTATAGGCAATAGTTTCTTAGATTTTTCCTGTGAATAAAAAAATCATCAGGAAATACTACAAAGAGGGGATTATGTGAAATCTTGCTAATAACCACTTCTCCAGAGTCTTAAGTTGGCATATATATGAAAATGGAAATAAAGAATCAAAAAATGTTTTCTTGCAATTAGATTGTTATTATTTTATTTTAGAAAGGTATAATGGGTCATCTTTGTCTTTATATAGTGTGAGCCAATGAGGAAAATGTGATTGAACATCTCTTGTATATAGTATGGCTAAATAAACTTTTTGACCTCTATTAATCACATAGTTTGTACTTTTGCTTGTAGCTACAAGATCTTATGTGACTAATCTGGAGAAGCAGCTACACACTACTCTGTTGTCAAGGAAACTGTCCTAATCACCAGTTATACTATAATAGTAAGATGTTTCTCATGTTCACTATAAAAACAGGGCATTCTCCAAAGATATGGGAGAAATGGGAAAAGCACTTGTAACAAACCACTGAAAAGAGTCTTTGTCTGGGAGAGAAGACACTTCCAGCTTCTGGTTCCTGCTCCAAGTACTGTTGGTATATTTTATCCTAGTATTATTAAATATAGAAACTTGGGAGCAGAGAGGTCTAAATCTCCAACTCTATCCTTAGAGCTGTGCTGGATTTCAAATACAATTTATATTAGGGACAACAA
This sequence comes from Lepidothrix coronata, assembly GCF_001604755.1. NCBI lineage: Eukaryota > Metazoa > Chordata > Aves > Passeriformes > Pipridae > Lepidothrix > Lepidothrix coronata. The sequence continues at coordinate 8,045,081 of NW_016690185.1, read as the reverse complement.
ACCCTACCTAAATAATTTGAAAATAGCTTGACTATAATCACAGCGGGTCGTAGTGTTATTTATTATTATTAATATATATGATATAATTATTTTTAAAACAAAGAAAGAGATATAAAATAATATGATGATTTTATAAGGGAAAAATCATATAAGAATTGAAGAGGTTATCTATATTGTCAACAGTTAAAGTCAGTAAAATCACTCCTACTGAATCAGTGGTAAATCATTCTGTTTTCCTTTCTAAAGTAAAATCTCAAAAAAAAGTGGAATAAATAGCATATTCATGACGTAGGACACAGTGCACTGCATTTTACAGATACCACTGAGGACATATATAGTTTTATCTGGGGAACAGCCTAAAATAATATAATCCATAGAAGTCTTTCAGTAATTTCAGTATATTTCATTATATTTTAAAGCAGGAAGCACATCAATAGTCAGCAAAGCAGATATGCAATTCTAATATTACATTTATGAAGGGAAATAAGTGTTTGCTTGACATAGGCAATGGACATGCATTAACATGGATATAATTACACCTCTTCTGGCAACAGTTGAAATGACCAGTTCTGGACATCTCTATATTTAGGAATGTATTGCAAAAAAAAAAAAAAATGGAGGCAGTTCTGAGAAGAGTATTTTAAAGATTTTTTAACAGCTTTGAAAGAAAAGTCACCAAGAAAAACTCACAGATCACATGCAGTAAGCATGTAGAAAACAAGGACACACAAATCATTCAGCAGCACTGAAAATGTGACCAGTATAAATATCAAATTGCGTTAAGAATTCTTTGTTTTCTCACCAAAATCATAAAAGTATCTAAATATCTGGAACCTAATCCAGTAAGTGTGCACATCGATGCAAATCTTTCAACAGATTGCTGTAGATTCTGTGTAAAACTCAAACTGAGTCTAATATTCCAACTGTGGTTATCTCTGAGTTTCATGGATGAGAATTTTCCTTTCTCACTTGTGTATACTCTCATTTTGTAAATTAAGATCAAAATGAATTCTGAAAGTCACTTTGATATGTAAGAGTAACAGCTCTTCAGATCAAGGAACAAGATCATGTTTTTCCAGATGTAACTACACTGAGCAATGGCTCATTACTAAAACAAATGGAAATAAATCTAGGAGTCATCCGAAAAAAAAAAAAGATCTTTGAAAAATCGTCATGCAGTGTCTCTGTAGTCAACAGAGGCCTGGTAATTACAATGAAGAGAAGCTATAGAGTCATTTCCTTCTCAAGTAGATTCTGTGTTGAGTACACAGACTACTTTCCTTTGACAATAAAACCAGTTTATTTAAAGTGACTGTTTCACATATAGATATCTACATTGTGGGCAGTTAAAGTTTGGGTCAGGGAAAGATGCTGAATCTGAGAAAACAACATTACTGAGTTAGGATTATATACATGGGATAAAGAAGGCAACATTTTTCATGTTCTCTGCTTTAAAACTAGGAAAGTAAAATGTCAGGAAAGAAAGCACAGGGAAATTATCACTAATATAAATGCATTTTGGTCAGTAGAGCATCAATGGAACTAATATAGGAGCTTGGATGTTTTATTTTCAGGTCAATTGACTGCAATCTGGCCTCACTCAGCTTCTCCCTATGTGCTGAGGTCAGATATTTTCTTTCTGAATAAGCTCAGATTAGTCTTGTTTCTTTACTGTATGCAAGGATAAACTATGAAAAAGGAGTCTTTGCATTACACTGTTCTTGTAACAGGGGTGGAAAGTACAGGAAGAAAATGCCTATACTGGTCACATTTACTCAGATGTATTGCCAAGTCCTGTAGTATACAGGCCCCTTTAATATAGCCCAGAAGAAAATGTCTGCTTCTTGAGAAAGGAAAAGGCTTTACAGTAGCCAAATTGTAAAAGCCCTGTGGGGATCCTGAGTCCAAAATCTGGAGAAATTGATTTTAAGCTGGAACAGATAACTAAATAAATTATGCCATAATGGCCCATTAGAGTATAACAATATGTTGCCTTTTAGATAACTTTCAGTTTACTAATTTGAAAATTGCAACCATATGAAAGCTTTCAGAGTGGCAGCACATTTGTTTGTAGTTCAGTATCTGAATATGCCAAATATTCGTTCTATTAAGCTATTGTAAATCTAAACATCTACATCAGACACATTTTCTTTCTGCATGAACACAAAGGCATAATGTTGCATGTTTTGCTGATGTCTGCATGATTAACTACATTTGTTTTCTATTTACCACAGAAAGCTCTGCTCTGGAAAATCTACTTTAAATATTCAAGCTTTCACCCAGGGACATTTCTCCCCATATAATGACCAAAGAGCAATAGGTGTCACTAATCAGAAATCTCTAAGGACCCTGATTTTTACAGCCTCATTAGTAGTGTCTTAATTAGTTGTCACCCAGGTTAGCATTGACTTGTTAAGCTCATACAGAATGCACTGAAGGGCAACTGATGTACTCTCGAAATGTCACATCTTATATCCAGGCTCAATTATATGACACTTCTGTTTGAAAAGGTTGGTCTAAGTAAAAGACAAGTGGTCTTCTGACCTCTTTTATCTCTCTTGGTAGGCTCTGTGGATTCGCCCTTATTTCAGGAGGAAAAGACTATTACTTTAGAACATTTCATATAAGCATATTCCTTTTTACAAATGCAATTTCTTCCATATATGTATATGTACATTTACATACCCTTTCATATGTCTTTCCAACCTCTGTTTCTATCTTTATATGTGATGCACATATATGTGCATGCAAAGAATGTGTACATATTACAAAGGTAAATGAAAAATTTTGTTGTTATTGTATATAACTGCAAGGTACTAGATTACTTTATCATGAATGTATTTCTTTTTCATAGCTGTCCTGATGCTAATATAAATAAATAATTTGCTATTTCTAGCCTAATTAGTGAATATATGTCTGTCTTAAGCAAGGAGGCTGGGGAAGCTGACTTCCAAAGACCTCTTCCAATCTAAATTATTCTGTGACCCTGTTTACACACAAAAAAAACGTGCATGCTTACACACGCGTTTCCCAAGAAAAAATGAATTTCAAAAATGGTTGATGGTGACTAATAGCATGTTTATGTGTCTCCAGTGTCTTAGTAAGGTGGAGATTAAAAAACTCGCTTAAAGAGAAGCTATATATACAAGTTGTGTATAGAGTGGCGATCAGTGATCAGAGAGATGGTGCCTTTTGTGGCTCTGAACCTTGATATCCATGGTTTGAAAGAGAAACTCTTGTACAGGGAGTAACAACAGTTGGGAAGAACTGGTTTACTTCATATTAATGTTATACACAGGTTTAATTATTATTATAATTATTATGGTATTATTATTGTTATTATTACTGTTACATCCTGATAGACTTCTGGATGACTTCACATCCTGATTTGCCTTTATCAGCAGCAATCTTTACATCTCTGTGAACAGATGATGAATTTCGAAAGAAGGCAAAATGTATGATTCGTATGTTTAAATTATGTGGATTTTTCTAAAAGAGTTATGGGTGATCTGACACCCACTGTGTGATTTTTCTCTTATAAATATAATCTAGAACAACTAAAATGATGAAATGTGAAAAATTTCTATAAAGAATGCTATCAAATTGATCCTTATAAGTCACAGGTTATAGAGATACATTAAAAAAAGCTACATATGTGTTCACAGAGCTGGGGTGAAAGCTTTTTTTGTTTGCTTCTTCTAAATGATATTTGAACCTCACTGATCTAAAATTTCCCCAGTGTATTTTCTGAAAGCTACTCCTAAGATATACTGGCCATACATTCCTTTAAACCTTTAACCAGTAGTAGTAAAACTACCTGTAAGATGAAAGAGCTATGCCACTGTAGACAGTAAAATAGCTCAGACTATTACCAGTATATGATTCACACAAAAATATTGTCCTATCTACTCTTCACTGGCCTGCTAGACACTGTGATGACATGAGTTACTAAGGTAAGAGAGAGAAGTTCTCAGTGAAAGAATAGGTGGAGAATAAATTAAAACTCACTTGAAATAAATTAATATAAGAGCCTTCCACCTGCTCCATCATCATCTGCTGGAGTGATACATTGGGCAGTAACATTAGCGATCAAAAGTAGTCTCCTGGGTTGCTGATTTTTTAGGTGGCATAGTAGCTGGCTCTAAAACATGTATTTCTGGTAAAGAAGATTTTTTTTTAACTTCCTGGGGAACAGTGGTGTGTTGCCAATATATTTAAGGGATTCAACTCATAAAATATGCTCCTTACACTGTGATAAATTATTCCAGTAAGGATTTTCATTACTAGAGAGTAAAAGCAAGGTAGCAGGAGGTATGTTAGCTCATTAGCTTGCTTAGACAGAAACACTTTCCTAGGAAAAAATAGCAAAAGAAAGAAGGAACTCACTAGTTGATAAACACCTAAGCAACATCAAGTTAAAATTTTTTTGTCACATGACTCATTCCTGAAAACGTCTCTCGTATGTTTATCTTGTGCAACAATTGACAGCTGGTATGTTTTAAAAGGTTATATATGTATAGGGCAATTTTTAGTACAACACATTTTAGTACACCCACTTCCACCATTGAAAAATCATCTGCTGTTGCTACTGATTTTTCACCAGTTATTCGTCTGATTTTCAAAATATAGTTGACTTCTGTGGCAGAATGATCTCTTGTACTACACATCTAGTTATTTTAGTCTTCCTTTGCAGTCATGAATTCAATTAAGCACCAAACTGTAGAGAGAGTTATTGTTACTTACTGAGAGTTATTGTTAGTTTATAGCTTAATTAGTAAAGTTAATTATATTTTGTAATTTTAGTATGTTTTGTTTCTATAACCATGGAGGTCACATTATGTGTGGTTAGATCTGCTGTAGAATTTAAGCTAATGGTTATTTAATTATGAGAGAAATTTATTTTTTTCAGTTTTAAGGCTATAAGCTGTCAATAGAAATTGGGGTGATGTATTGGCCCATATTTTCATCCGTTTTTTATAGTGTCTGTCTTTTAAGACTCATTATTTTGCTCCTCTTTTACCTAAGATAGATACATTTGGCGTGTAAGTTTTCTCGATGGTCTCTGAAATCCCATATGGGAATCCAAACATATGAAATAATTACATAATATGAGAAATTTTATTTACTCACCTGCTTAAGGATGAAGAAATAAATGCAAGAACTGTTGAGCACATATCTGGGGTTTTTTTACTATGTTAATGTCCTATCGAAGCAGTCTTTTATTAGAATATGTAGAGAAGGGTTTTAATGCTCAAATGTAGAAGTTAATATGAATGGTAGTTTGATAAAAGATGTTGCAAAAACTAATCAACTTTTAATTATATATTTTATTTTATTAGTAGAACAAATCATGGGTTTGCATCTAAATGCATGCTGATAAATAACCAGCATAAAAAACACCTTCCTGAAAGAATCTCAGCATATGAATGGGTCTCTGATTCAGTTTGGGGAGTAAGATTTTAATTATGCGGTTCTTCAAATTCAGCTGACATTTCTGATTGCTATTTCTGTTCTATTCTCTTGATGATTTTGGTCGTGATAAGGTTTTTAATTTCATGACTATCTAGCATTAGCGAATATGACACCTTCTTCTTTAATGAGAAAAATTCAGCAAAATAGAAATGTACCTTCTCTGAAATCTCATAACGCTGAATTCATCATATATGCTATGTGGTCTTTTAAAAGAAGCTGTTATGGTAATGTACACTGATATAATCACATGAATGAATGAATCATTCGGAGAAAGTCTACCAGCATAATAGGTATATTATATTTTAGGAGTCAACAAAAAAATCATTAGCAAATTCACAGAATGGCTTTACACTGCAGTTCAGTACACAGGTTTGTTGTAACAATGCTTCTCTAACAGCTTGCTTCTCTAATGCCAGAGCATCTCACATCACTTTTACAGCTTCATACTTCTGAAGACAGTAAATGTCAAATGTAAAAGCAGAAAGAAAAAAAAACAAACATCTTCATGAAAGATAAGCAATTAAAAAATTACAAAGTTCTAAGTATTTCTTGAAACTGTTTTGACCCACCACAGCCCATCAAATGTTCAATAACCAAGATAAGAAGAGAGTAACTACTGTAGACAAAGTTCCTGTAAATATAGTAGACAATGCCCTTGCTTCTTTTCAGCTACCATGGGATAATTTTTACATGTTTTTCAAACACAAAGAAACAGAATACACTTTAGTATATTCTAGATTTTATGCAATTAAGGTTTGTAATTAATATTTCCCATGTTAATAAGTTATTTTTGCAGACTGTGTGACACAGATTTTTGTTAATGTATAATACAAAAAACTTTATTTTCCAGTCACACCTTTTAGCTTCAGTCAACAGAAAATTTTGTGATTCGAGTTGATGACTCGTGTATGAACAACAGTGACATCATGTGGCTATTGCTTCGGGGATAGATGTGTCAGGCAGTACAAAAGGAACACATCTGTCTTCGTGGCAGGAATATAAAAATATTAAATGATGCCCACTGTAGTTCATTATAATTGAGTTCATTTTTTTGTCTTAAGACAATGTTAACTACAATATGTTTATTGCAATACTGCTTGAGAAAGGAGCTTGATGAATGCAGCCATAACATTGGCCAATAAGCTGATATACATAGTTAAGGTTTACCTAATATCATGCTCAAAACTTTCTGACTTCTTCTCTGATAAACTTGATGATTATTATTTAGCCATCAAAACTCCTCTTCCCTAAAAAGTAATTCTGTGGTTTAGGTTGGTGTTTTTTTGTCGGTGGTTATGGTGATGAGTTTTTTACATCTAGTAATTGCATTCCATAAACTATAGGATAGATGCATGGGTGGATACACAGATATATGAATCCACATATCTACAGAAAATTACTTTTTGGACAGTGCAGAAATCAGAAATTCACCATCTATGGTATAAATGAATCTGAACTGACCTAATGGGGAATGAGTGAAATTTGGTGTGACTGATCAGCTCATACAGCTTCTGTAGCCATTTCCTCAGAAGCCTGGGAATTGATGGCAAATTAAAAAAAGGGCTACTCCATGAGAAACCAGCTCTAATTAGGAAGCTTTAACCAACTTCATTATTTTGCAGATGCTCACAGACCAATATTGGGTTGGTTGGACCTATCTATGTCACTGTCTTTAGCTGTCTTGGTGCTGGGAAGAAGTATCAGCTTGGGAACTGAGCTTTGCAGATGGAGGACTACTTCTGGACCTAAAATATTTCTAGTTAAAAATTCACTCCTTAAGCTGGAACAGACAGAAGGATGGCTGGCATACAACTTGTGGAAGAGCAAGAAGCAGTAAACTTGTGACATCCACTCTCAAGGGCTTTCTTCTACGCTCGGCTTTCCAGCACACCATTGCTGCAAAATAAGACTGACTAACTGGAGCAAATCCAGCTGAGGACCATTGTTATGATTAAAGACTGCAGCACCTGACATATAAGAGGAGGTTGAGACAACCCAGTTCTCTTAACTGAGCAGTGACCTTATTGCTGTCTTCAGCCACCTAATGAGGGTGTGTAGAAAAAAAAAAGCAAGACTATTCTTGGAAGTCAGCAACAAAAGGACGACAATCACAAGTTACAAATAGAGAAATTTTTAGTATGTATTAGAAAGAGCAAAACCAAAGTGAGTGCAATCAAAGATTGAAGTGGGTTTCCTAGACAGGTTTTGAAATCTTGCCCTGAACAACCTGCTCTAAACTGCTTGTACTTAGAGAAAAGATGACCTCCAGAGGTGAAGAACCAAAGGCAGAAATGTTTTAATTGTATGCAGCAGATTACAGTTCCACCAAATTGCCCTGATTTGTAGGAGATCTTTATCAGCTCCATAAAACTACTGGATTTGGATAGAACATTACTGAAACTGATGAGTTTAGTGGTTTGTGTTTACCAGGAATATTAGTGTAAGTGCTTTCACAGGAGACAGCTGAGTAAATTAGCAGTCTCCAAATCCTCAACACAAAGCCCCCATTTCCACCCAGTTCAAAACCAGAAGGACATTTCTCACTATTTTCTTTAATAGGTACATATATACCTGCATTTGTGTGTGTGGAGAAAGAGAGGGAAGCAAACTGAAAATTGAAAAGGGGAGGGGAAAATATCATCTCTACACTGTAAATGTATTTGAAAAGAAAGCTATAAAGTCAGTACACTATCTGAAAAAGACTTTGAAACTGTGAACAAGAAAACTTTCTGGTGATTTAATTCTTCCCATATTCAAGACAACATGGTGATTGCATTCATATTAATAGGATATCATGAAAAATGCTTGATTTCATCAATACGGCATCCTCAGAATCAGAACTACCAGACTGATCTTTATATTATGGGTAGTTAGGGAGAATATAATAATGTCATTTGTTAGAAATGAGAAAAAAATATGTCCATACCTAAATTCTGCAACCAGCTGTTTCCTCTGCTCCAACTGGGACAAGTGAATTCTGTCCTTTATAACCAAACTCTCTAGTTTTAAGATTTTCACAGTATTTAGCTAGAAAGTGCTTCTTTTAACAACTCTCACAAAAACAGTTGTGAGGCAGTGGCCTGGACTATGCATCTGCTTTGGCAGACAGCTATGAGCTGCTGAATTCCAGCTGCAGAGGGAAAAATGTAAGTTGCCAAAAATATTAATCTGTCTTTATGTCAAAAAAAAAATCATTAAATTTGTTTTAGATGAACACTTGCTTTCCTTTTTTCTCGCTGTTTCTTCAGCTAATGCTCTTAAGCTGGGAGGAAAAGATAGTGTGAGAACGACTGCAGGAAAAAAGGAACAATGTTTCTTTTTTTGTTCTTTCTGACTCACAGTACAAATCAGCCAAATCTAGCAACTATTATTCTCCTAAATCATGAGATTTTGGTCTAACAAGGATTCCTGCAAGTTAGGGGAATTTGGCCTTAATTAAGCATCTGTTTCATTTCTAATATGTGAGAAGTTTTGCAAGCAAAAAGCTTTTTCTACATCAGGGGTTTCTGCAGATTTTTTAGGTTTTCTTCCTCAGTTCAGAACCATTTCTATATTTAGCACAACCTTTGCAACAAGGAAGCCATCCAAATTCTGAGATAACAGATATCAGTATGCCTTGTTTTTTTAAGTGGTGAAATCTTCCGTCCTCCAAGTTTTCCATTTCAAAGCAGAATTAGTAGTCAGGTCCTTTACTTCCAAAGGATTCCACCTGATGATTAGGAGAAGCAGGATTTCACCCACCATCTTACAAAAGAGCTCCTACATATATTTACTGGCTACTGCATTGCACTTCAAATGTAAGAAATAAGTCTCAGAACATGTGCAAAAAAGTTAGTTCTCTGAGAGAACGTTACTCGTGTCCATAACCATACATCCTCTGCAGGACTGCAGGCCTTTTCTAGATGTTGTACCACTTTCAGTTTTAAAATAAAATGAAATATAAAATATAGATAATTACTCATATCTAAGTAGTCTAACAGGAGAAAGGAATAGTTCTCATCTAGGCTTCCTCTCCCTTTCCCGTGGAAGGTTAGACCTGATGGTCTTTGAGGTCCCTTCCAGCTTGGGTTGTTCTGTGATTCTATGATCCTGTGACTTTCAGTTATCCCTTAAAAACTACAGGGATGCTTTTTTCATACTGAAGTCAATTGGAAAAACTTTTTGACTTCAAAAGAAACAGAACAATGGCTGCAAGTTATAAAAATACATTTTCAGACAGAGTAGAATGTAAATATAGGTAATGAGTTGGAACTTCTTCAACTGCAGCTTTAGCCTTAAAAACAACTGATTCCTTCTGAAAGTCTTTATAGTTGAAGATGAAAATTCTTGTTACAGTAGAGTGAGTTGACATCACACAGGCATAAGTAATGACTTGTGCACCAAAGAAACAAAACACCTTCTGGTTTTATAGTTCTGGAACAGGGAAAAAAAAAGGGACAATCATCTTTGTTTGAGTGAATTATGAATGAAAGTTCATTTTGATATGCTTACTTCATTTTATTGTTTGCAATTGCTTCTTTGATCCATACAATCACTTGAAGAAAAATTAACCATACGTGTTTTAGGGCAGCAATGATGCTATTCATGAATATTTTGTTTCAAAATTAAGAATAAAGTAACCCTGAATCCAGATAATCCCTCATTTTCCTTTTTACTTTCCAGTTTCATGGTAAAAAAAGAAAGTAAGTGCTGAGAGGAATAGATATGAATGAATCATCCTACCTCTGCTCACAAGTGAAAGTAAATGTCATGACATCGAAGTAGGAGCATAGAATTTAAAGTACTGAGACAATTTGTCCATCAAAGTATGTCCTATAAAGTATGTCTGGCTGAGCCTGGTAGCTGAAACATTACAGAAAGAGGAATATAGAGACAAAGAATGTTGAAACAGATAATGCTTTGCTTAATGTTGTCTATGCATGGTTTTTTTGATTGCGGGTTTTTCGTTGTTTTGGTGTTTGTTTTTTTTTTAATTCTGGTGCTTGGAGATTGCCACTTAATACATTACAGTAATCAGATGCTGAAGCAGCCAGCTGCTTTCACAAACAGCAGCCATAGCAACCAATCTCTTCCTGCATTGAGAGCAAATTCCTCAATTTTTTAAGTAGTTCCATGGATTTTTTTTCCTGTATTATAAAGCCAGTTGAGCCATTCAGCAAAATCTCAAACTTCAACAATATACATTTGTCTGTGTTAATACTGTTGATGTGAAAAGAAAATTCTGTATCTTCAACATGACTGAAGTCATGATACCTATCTGTAAGGAAATTTGTTTTTTATTCTAATTACAAGGATATTACTTGACAGTATAATTTAACAGTGTTAGTCTTCTGCTGTGTTTCTAGATTCAGTCTTGCAAAAGTCTGAAGTTGGAGTCTGGTTAAGATTGTTATCAAGGCTGCATACAAGACATTAGAAAAGCTTATAAATAACCAGTATGGCTCAGGAATCCATATGATTAATGTCCACTTCAATGAAAATGAAAAGTGTCCAATCACAGACTGATTTTGATTCCTAAGCATCATATATAGTAGAAATCTGAGTGGATGTTCAAGACAATAATTTTAAATAGTACTAGTCAAAGAGCATGTAATGACAATTCTTAATTTAATATTACATTACCAAGCTAATAGCTTTTGAGGGAAACCTCTACATGTGGAGAAAAACACTTGTTTTCTCTCATATTCTTGGAGTAATTAAACTGTATTTTCACTGATTTTCAGACAGCTCAGATATGCCTTGGGGAGACAGGAATAAAAATTAAAAAAGAGGTTACTCTCCATGTCATTGTTTTGGAAAGTCTCCAGTTAAAGTCCAATGTACATTATTGGCAGTCTTAATCAAGTACATCTATCTCAGTGATGCTGAAAATTTCAAAGCTATTGATGAATTTGAGTCAAGTGTCCACTGTGAAGTTGCAGATTCATGACTTCAGAGAAGAAACTGTCCCAGACCATCTATGATATCATGTTCTGAGGCAAGGAGGTGGTGTTCTTATTCATTTACTTACATTTGCTTTGGATGAATGGAAACTTTGCCTAGATATTTGAGTCTGGAAACAGAAACACTAACCCTTACGGTTCCTTTTAATAATCTCTTCAGATTTTCAGCTAGATATGCACTAAATAAGTTGCATAATAATTTAGCCCAATTCCTAGTAAGTTATTTTCACCAAGGGTGAGCAAAATCCAGATTTTACTCAAGTCAGTCATCATCAAAGATCTCTGAATTACATCAAAATGACTGGAATGTTTATATCTATCATAGCCCTGCTTTACCAATCAATTGCTTTAGCAAGTGTCTGTGATACAGCATATATAAATTTAATTAAGAGTTAATATGAATCAAACAGAACAAAGTTACATGACAATAGTCTCTTGCTTCTATGTGAACCTAAGACATTGGATTCATACAATAAATAGTAAAGGCACACTAAAACATTAATTTTCAAAGAGATGCTTCTCATTATGTGGTTCTTGTTACTTGGCTCTAACAAATTTTACTGCACCAATGTTTTTATGTGAATCTGAAGCTTGAGCTACATCTAGGATAATGTGATGCAAAGTGAGGAGTTAAGCTTTACTATTTTGCTTAGGGAAAAAAATAATAATAATAAAAAAGAAATATTTGGCTCAGGTGTACTCCAAGTTCTCATTTTTCCAAAAAGCTATTTCCCATTTTTACCCTAACTTCCCCCCTCACAGAAATTACACATTTAGGTCATTTCTATCTAGTAAGCATGGCCATAGCCTTGTCTCACTGATTCTGAACTTACCTGGCTCTGACATATTTACTGAAATTTTCTATGGAAGACATTATCACAATTTAATCTTTTACCTAAATAGCTCTATTTAGATGTTAATGTTAATCTGTTATTATTTCTACCATGTTAGCTGTATTTGATTCAGACTCTCCTTTGCTGTGTCCAAATATATAGTGAGAAGATAACTGCTGCTTAATGTTTAAGTATATAATGATAAATAGCAGGCAAACCATACAGCTGACAGGAGTGGTTTTGTTTGTTTTGTTTCTTTCACTTTTAAATCACTTTCCATGATGTGAAACTATCATGTACCTGCCCTCATAGATTTCTCATGTTCTGGCATAAAATGGATTACTTTTCTGGGTTGCCTGCGAGGCTTTTTGGAACTCAGCCCTCAAGATGATTAAATAGCTTCTAATTTCCAGCCTGAATTAATTCCTCACCAAAGTACATGCATTTGTTTTATGTCAGTTCTGTCCTTCACTGTAAATCACCCTTACTCCTTTCTCATATCTACCCTCTGAGAGAACAATCAACTCTCTTCTCAGATTCATGATTTTAATGGTATTTATTCTTAATTTATATCTGCAAAACAAGGATCTCCTGTAAACACTTTCAGGAATTTTGCCATTATTTTAATAACAATCAGGAGTCCAGAGTTCTGTAGCATGAAGGTAGAAGATGCCTGTAAAACATTTTAAAACACCTTCCCTGAAAGAGTTTGACTCATGTTAATTGTTTTGTCTCTTTTTGTTCTTCTTATTTCTCTGCAGCCTCTCATGACTTTATAATTCCCTGTGACTCTCTCTTACCTGCCTTTATTTATACCTTTTCTGGTCAGTCTGTTCCCTGTAGCACCTGTGCTCCACCATATTCATATAATATTCGGCCTTATGTCAAGAAGTGGTAGCAGGATATCGCAATGCAACAAGTAATGTTAGTTTGTAAAGAGTTAGCAAATAGCTAATCTCTAGAGTTTAATAGCTAAACTCCCTAGAGTTTTTCTAAGGGTTAAAAAAACATAATCAATCTGTTAACTCTAAGGTTTTTTTTTTCTGTAGATGGCGAATACACAGAGGAAAGTAAAGTGGAGAACGAGGACAATCAGATTAATGAGTGAAGAAAGGTGACATTATGGTACTAAATTCTATGCAGAATAAGAGTTGCTACACAGATGGTGTTATTCTGCATCTGCTCAGCTTGCAGGTACACAGTAGCTCCTAATTACTCCTTGCACAAAATTCCTTCCAGGCTATTCTCCTAAGGAGAACTTCCAAAGATGCTTCCAGCGGGACTTTAACGCATAAATCTCTTGTCTGTTTTTGAAAATTCAAAACACAATAACTGGCAAGAAGCTTTGGAACAGAAATGTTCTAAAAAAATAGATGTTCTAACAATTCTCTGTTTTACTTGCGATTTACTTGTGATTATTCTTCCATACTCTTGCAGATTTTATACTTGATGTTATTGCGTGAAATTCATAATTTCCACCTTTTTTTTTAGGTTTTCTTTATTCTGATTCTTTGAAAAGCACCTTATTCTTTTTGGTATTATTTAATGTAACTATCATATTCTCTGAGTACTGAGGCCAAACAAATGACAAATCAATGTCTAAAATACTTAAGATCTGATATGCAAAAATCAGCATGTAGCATGGAAATAACTCTGGAATAAACTTGTTAGGATTCCTGTTCTCATAGAGAATATTATACATGAAAGAGGTACATTTTAGAAATTGGGATAAATTAAGATACTTCAATTAAAATCTAGAGCAATAAAGAATAATTTAAATAGTACTTTCCTAATCTAACTAGAGCAAAGTAGTTCCTAACACAGCACCAATCTTCCATTCTTACAGCTTATCAGCCAGCTGCTGAATTAGTTGATCTTTTGTGCTTTGGGTGGTGCCTATCCAGGGAATAGAGAAATGCTGTGGTACAGTTGTGAGAATGTCATTCTACCTTCTCTTCTGCTCCCTCATTCCCTGCCAAATATCCTAAGGAACAAATTGACCATGCATTTTAGGTATGCCAACCTAAGAGGAATATACTTTTGGCTAGGTTTACCACAGGTGTGCGAAGTAACTCCAAGGAACTGTTTGAAAAGTATCACTGGTAAAATATGGGAGCAACTCAGTTATTATCATGAGATTTAAGCTAATCTGCATCACTGAGATGGATATTTCTGCTCTGTATTCTTTCTGTCTAAGAATTCCCTATTACTTTTTTTTTTTTAATCACCAAATTTAGCCCCAAAGTATTTCCAGAAAGGCTTTGATTATAACTAAAGTCTCTGTGTGTGTGAAGAAATGTGATGTAAAGAATTAAGGCAAAATCAAAGAATAAAGTAAGAAATGTTATTCTCCTTCTACCTGCATGCACACAGTAGATTTAAAAAAACCCGAAGATTTCTGATTTAATGTCAGCTCATTCCAGCATTTGTGTTATTTAATTAAATTGCATTGAGTAATAATATATGCGTGACATGCACATGGCATATACAATAAAAGTAGCTAAATAAGCTAATTGGAAACTTAGCTGCTACAATGACAAATGGATCCATCTCCTGTTTTTAATCCATATATCATTATATATCTGTAGGGACTAATTTGTAAAATGCCTCACAGGCTTTGATTGACACTAACTGACTATCTAGCTGTAGCTGCCTTAATGATAGACATTTGCAATAGACTCAAGGGTAAAAAGATCAGTAACTTCTAATGTAGCTCACTTGCACGTGTTTGAGTCTATGAAGAATAATGTTACAGTCATGGAACATAATGTGGATTGACGTTCTCTTCCAAGTCATGTCGCATGACAAAAGGATTCCCTTTTGTCAGAAGTATTTAACCTCATTACTATTAAAGGCATTATCTTCAAACACAGGTTCTTCAATTGATGGTTTTGGTTTGGGAACGTAATTATTGCAATTGGTTTACTATGCAAATTCTGTGACTTTCTGAACTAATCTCATGCAGAGATTGTTAAACCAGTATTATACCGACTGTGCCAAGCTGTTCTTTTCCTCAAAATAAACAAAAAAACCAACCACAAACAAACAAACAGAAACACAAACAAAATTATACGTAGAGAACTGTGCTAAACTCATGTCTGACAGACATGATGAGTCCAAGGAGCGTGGGACCAAAAATTACTACACTTAACTTGGTGGATAAAAAGGGGGCCTCAAACAGCAGCAAGCCTTTGAAGAGATCAAGCAGGAAATTGCCCACGCTGTAGCCCTTGGGCCAGACTGTTGGTATGGGAGAATTCAATAGGAAAAGAAAGTATAAAACTGTAACAGAAACTTACACATTCTCAGACACATTGCCAAAAGCCAGTTAGGGAACGGAAGCCCAAGTGCAGGCCTTGAGTCTTGCCCTGGATTATGCACATCCAAAGGAGAACTGTTGTCTCTTCAGGTTAGTCAAAAAGAGAGCATGTCCTTCATCATAGTTAAAAAGTTGTTAAACTCTAGTCCGTAATACAAAAGTGAAGCTCAGAAACAGAAGCTGCATTTTCCTTTTTTTTTTTAACTGCTCTTTTTTATCTTCTCTTTGTTTTTGTTTATCTTGTTTTGTTCTGAAGGACACAGGCTGCAACAACAGCCTCATTTTAAACTACTCTTCCTTTTCTCTATCCCAAATGGACTGCTATTGTCATCCAGAAGCTGTGATATAAAAAGTCTATTTCTAAAAGCTTTAGAGCAAAAGAAGAGAGTAATAGAAAAAAAATGCTGTTTAAAATTAGCCTTGTTTAGTTTCTTATATGTCATAAAGTTTAACTATTTTCTCTTGCTATTTCTGTATGTTTAATAAAGGTTAAAAACCTTTTGGATAGCATTTATTATCATGACACAAATTCTGAACTTCACTTAGGTATTCATGGTATTATAAAGCAACGGTGTTATGAGAACAAATTTATAAAGCCTAGCCAACCTATTCCATCTGAATTAATGCAGCACTATTATATTTTTCTAGGTTTTCTATTAGCATCTGTCATTGTACTGTTCAAGCTCCTAAACGGTCTTTTTTTAGAAAAAAAATGCTATTAAATGACTTTAATAACGTGATGGATATAGATTAACCTTATAAAATGGGTATTTTAGGGGTTTTAAGTTGCAATCCCCTTTCTGCTTTCAGAATTCTACTAATGTATCTCTTCCCTCATTCTTCCTTGTAAGATTTAAAATTAATTCCTCTCTTAAAAAAATACAGTTGATTTCAGTTGTCCTATCTGCATTTCTTTGTTCACCATAGGAGAAAGGGTTTAGCTTAGCTAGATGCACATGTATCTTGTTCACACATCAACTTTTTATCTCCAGTAATGCTTTTCAGAAAGTAAAATGGTGATTTTAGGAACATTTCATTATTGGAACTAATGTTCCTAAGATAAACTCACTTATGCTCATGGTCCTGGTTGCAGTCAGGACAGGGTTAACTTTTGGAGTAGCCAGAAGGGGGCATGGCTAAGACCTGGAGGCTATTCTATACCATCTCACCTCATTGCCATTAACACCAGGGTGTTAATATCCAATTATTAAAATTATTAGAGAGATGCCTCTGCCCAAATTAAGGTACAAACAAGATCATATGCCAAAGTCAATAGTATGGATTTTTATTTAAGAGTAAATGTGAGGTAGAGAGAGATAGAAAGAAATAGGAAAAAGAGAGAGGGGAGGAATAGAAAGAGAGTGACAGACAGATTGAGTAGAAAAATATCACCACTCCGTGGATTCTGACAGTGTTTCATTGGTCCTCTTCTTCTGGTCTTCTCGGTGGTGAGGGTCCCAGTCTTGAAGTGATGGTTGCAGTCTGGTCCATCAGGTGGTGACGTTTTTTTAATGGTGTATTGGATCTCAAAAAGTTAAATTCTAATGAGAAACTTTCCCATCTGAAGATAACCTCCAGCAGCTGATCCCAGCAGGACAGCAGGGTCTCCAAGACAAGTTCTTGCTCAGCTGGTTCCAAAGGAAAGAAACTTCCAAGATGGGGAATGATGTAACCTGGATATTTGTGGTAATTTTGTCCACAACTAAATGAATATTAAAGTACTTGGTCCAAAATGACATGTTATGTATGGCATGAAAACTGAAAACTTCCTATATTATCCCTGAACTAGGTTATCCCAGTTTGGCCTTTACTGTTTAAATCACTGAAGACTGGGATTTAAAGTAAATCTTTACCTCATACATCCTGGGACAGTCTTTCAAGCATTGTTTTTCTGCTCTTTCTTTATTTCTTTTTCTGCTGACAATCAGAACCACTTTTTACAAACCAGTCCTTTATTTACTTCTTTTCTATATGAATGAACAAAGCAAAATCTATTACTCTGATGTTAACAATGAACATAATTTAGAGTAAATATTTATTATTATTTTTACCTGAAGTGAATTTATTTTATTTTTTGATTTCATGAAATCTAATTTTAATTTTTTGCATTTGTTTTCTGCACAGATGAAGAGGGAAAAAACCCTCTTGTTTCCCAACTCTCATATTGCCATACCTTTGCCATGCCAACAGAGCAACATAGTAAGCATATAGAGAAGAAAATACAGACATGTACTCCTTAAGAGAGCAATCAGAATCAAAATATGCACGCTCTAATTTAATACAATCAATCTTTCTTTATGGGAATGGATTTTAGAGAACAAGAATTCAAGGCATGAACTCAAAAATGCTCATTTTTTAATGCAACTGGCAGTAAAGGTGCATTCGCTCATCACGTAAATATTTATAGGAGTAAAGTGGCTCATTTGAGGATAATAAGACTTGAAGAGAATACCTTGGCAAACGTTACGAACACTCCGAATGTTCTTAAGTGTTAGAATAACAGAAAACTTCAAAGTTTGCCAAACATTTTCATGGAAAAAGGAATTCTACTCAGAGATAAGAAGCATTATTAAAATTAATGAATATATTTAGTTATCTGAAGACTGGTTATTTGTAAGGTTCTCAGGAAATGTAGCAAGAGAAGACTTATGCTCTCAAACTTCAGCTCTCAGGCATATCAAGACTTAAAACTCAAAGGATAGTTAGAACAAAATTTAAAGTTTTTCTCAATTCCAGATAAAGTAGGATGCTGGGCCATGGTGTGTAATAGGAATGTTTCCAAAGGTTTGAAAGGTTTTAAAGTCAATGTAACAGATATGTAAAACACTTGTATAAGATTTTAACAGCCAACAGGAAGTTGTTCTCCGAAAGAACAAATTAGAAATATTTAGGGTTTTAGCTATTGAGGCAGAAAAGGCCTGATGAAAACTCAAATTTAGCAAATAAGCATGCACAGTGTGGTGCAATAGGTACTGCAATGGCCAGTTCTCAGAAACATGAAGAACATCATCTTTTCATACAACATTTCTGCCCTGGTCCTATTAGAAAAATGGGTGGCCCATTCTTTTATCGTCTTATGCTCACAGAATCACTGGAGGAAATGCACACAGGATTACTTGGTGATTATCCTTGGGAAAGAGGAAGGGATAGGGGAAAAAGAAGGTCAAGAGTGACAGCAGGATGCTGCAGTCATTAGTGGAAGGAAGAAGGGATGGCAGCAGTTTTTGGCAGCAGCTTTCAGCACTGAAGAGGCTGTACTGCTTTGCAGGGACCTTGATACCCAGGATTTGACCATAGCTAACCTGAGGCAGCAGCAACACCTGTAGGCAAAACCACCAAAGACTGGACAATTGAGGCAATTGAGGCAATTGAGGCAATTGAGGCAATTTCCATTGTAATAAAAAGAGAATTAAATATGTACTGCAAATAACCTGATGATACCAAGCTCCTTTGGAAAGCAGTTTGTATAGGAGTACCTATTCAGCATCTTACAAGAGTGAAATACAGAAGGCATTGAGTAAGACATATGTGATGAAAACCAAAGATTAAGTCCAAACCAAGACCTGAAGAATAGAAAGAGTAAAGGTATGTTTTCATATCCTTTCACACCTTAGTTGTAGCTGATCCAAAAGAGCTTTCACTAAATGCTGAAACAGTTGTGTTACTTCTCCATGCTTCCTGCTGTCAGGGGAGGTTAAACCCAGGAAGCTGATTTGACACAGATCAAAATCAAACCAATGTCTTTGTAGCAATTTTCTGTCAATATGCAAGATCAAAGTTTAACCCCACGAAAATGAAAAAGAATTGTGTATTTCTTAGTTTATTTGCTTTAAGATGTGTTTGAAACACAGATAACCATATTCTGCTCCACCTGAAGATCATGGCTTTCATACAAAATCACATTTCATTTCAGTTTTGTAATTTTGAGGAATATGTTCCTTTGACTCATCATTTAATTAATTTTCTATCAGAAAACGGGGTTTAGAAATAAGCAGCATCCCACTATGAAAAATAAGGCTGCAGCGATTAGTGTTATGTCAACAAACTAGGCTTTAAGTTTGTACAGATTAATGGAGGAAAGAAATGCATTTATAGAGTGCTTTTGATAGCAGTTTGGGAAGCATGTACATTGTAACCTAATAGTGTGGTTTTAGATGAACAGAACTGATTTATAAACAGCTGGTTCAGACATCAGTACCTCTGTAATGCAGCAGTACTCTTGAGTTCAGTCTAGAAGCATGACTCAGTTAGAAGTTACTAACATAGGGTGTTTTTTCCAGCCTGTACTTTTTCCCTTCAATTGTGTACTGTGTTATGGCAAGCTGAATGATCCCTGGAGAATATTTTTTTGCATGAGTTTTCCTAATGCCTTCACTGCACCACGGTTTTCTTTCAAACAGAATGATACGACCTTCACTATTATTACTGTAACTTTTTAATTTGAACTTACTAGAGCAGCAGCCTTCTGTAAAACTTATGACTACGTACTAAGATATTAATGCCACAAACAGTAGAAGCAGCTTGATGAAGCAACCTTCTAGGGCAGAAATACTACCAAAGTGTGAAAAATATGTGCAAAAGCAGGCTTCTCAGAAAAAAAAAAAAAAAAAAAAAAAAAACCATTTTTTCTCTAAGGTTATTGCCAAAATTGCCATGGTGTACTGTCACAAACACAGAAGAATAGTACAATTGATTAAATAAGAAATTATCCAGTCTTAAGCCTACAGTGTTTTCCAGGTCGGGAACACTTCCAATTAGGAGCCAATGAATATAGGTTTCCATGGTGATTAACTAAAATGTGGAATGAACTTAATTTCATGATAATTGCTACATATTTGCAACTGAAATGCATCTTTCAGCCCAAGATTTTCATGTTTTAATCACAGCTCTGGATCTGAATCTACTGATGAAACCTATATAAAATGCAGGGCTACCCTGCATTTGTTTTGGAGGCAGGAGGATTTACAGGAGACTGGATGTGGTTTCTCCTAATGCATTTCATTCTTTTTG
The DNA here is from genome assembly GCF_001604755.1 of Lepidothrix coronata. Classification (NCBI taxonomy): domain Eukaryota; kingdom Metazoa; phylum Chordata; class Aves; order Passeriformes; family Pipridae; genus Lepidothrix; species Lepidothrix coronata. The sequence continues at coordinate 8,024,505 of NW_016690185.1, read as the reverse complement.
CTTTTCTTCGGTTGCTTGTGTGATCTTTAAAGCAACAGTACATATTACACTTAAAAAAAAAGAAAACAAACACAAAAAACTTTAATAGAAAATCTCTTCTTACAACATTTGTGAAAAGCAGCCAGTACTTCGATTATCTATCAGTAACACAGTTGCATGTTTCTGTAATGTTTTTCTCAAAACTTATATGTAATACTATAGCAATTGAATTTCACTATAGCTCTTTCATACTTCCACACATTTTACATCACAATACACTTGCCAGCAAAAAGTAACAGCATACCCTTTCACAATTGTATGGCATTGTGAATGTGTGCAGCAATTAAACTGTAATAACAGATATCAAACACTTCTTTAAAAGCTATTCTGAAAACTATCTTTTCTTGGTGGAATGGGCAACTATTTACAAATCTGTTTATTTCACAAATTTGAGTTGAAATTGAGGGGAATGATTGGCCTGTTCAATTAGGCCCCTATGCAGGTTCAAAATTAAAAGGCCTGCTTCTCTGTTGAAGGAAGATGACATACTCCTTAGATTAGATCATATCAAATTTTGGATAAAAACTCAGTTATTTTTTCCACTGGTCTCTGAACTGTGTAGCTGATTGTACAGGAAGAAAAAGGCTATTACTTTCAGCTATTAAAATTTCTTCCTTGAATACATCTTTTAAGGACTAATACCAGTGACCCATTCATTGTCATGCTGAATCTGATTTCTGTAGATGAAGGCAGTGGAAGACTCACAGATCCACCCTGGGAAAATGAGTCACCAGCTTTGACATGGTCCTTGAGAAGGACACAAAGGTCACCTGTGGGGCTGCTGAGCCCCAAACTCTTGGTCACTATGCTCCAAAATGACAAAATCATGAATGTATGTGAATACGTGAATGGTTTCTGTCATTGTATCATGAGTTATGTTGGTATAGTATGACACTGAAGGTGTCTGGGAAGATAGGATGGATTTTACAAACTTATGAATTTTAAAAATCTGAGATGTATGTCATTCACTAAAGGATTAAATTTTGTATAATTTGTCTTTGTGTGAAAACTTCTGGTATTTTTCACTCATAGCTCAAAAATGGCTGTTTGGTAATACAAATACCTTAATTCTGACTATTAATAGCATTACTTGCACTGTAGAGTCCATTTCTTACTGGAATCCATCACAAAACAATACTCAGTTCCTCTTACCCTGAGTGATTTGCATAAATGAGTCAGCAAATGCAGGAAAATGAAGACTGTAGCATAATGCCTTTTTAAGTAGTTAGATCAATTTTACCACAAGTGATGGAGGAGGTATTTGGCCAATTATTAATAACAAGTCTTTCCCTCATGTCAACAGGTCTTAAAAAAATAAAAAAATAAAAAACCCATTTGCATTACTTTGTCCTGTCTTTATCTTCTTTCCTTCCTTCCTTCCTTCCTTCCTTCCTTCCTTCCTTCCTCTCTTCCTCTTTCTTTCTTTCTCTTTCTCTCTTTCTCCCATTCTTCCTTTTTTATTTCATTTTTAAAAAAGACAAAAGGAATCTTTGTTGTAATAAAACACCTTTTAGACAGAGATGGAAGTGTTGCTAGACCATATTATTTAGAACAATGACATTCTTGCAGGCTGAAAGGCAACAAAAGTGTTATTATAGTTGAAATGACAATACACGGTTTTTGAAGCAAGCCCCTGGTACCCATTTTATCTATGACTAATGTGTCACAATGATCAGTGAAAGGATGCACTAATGAAATGACAGCTCTCTTAATCACTCGATTAAAGTTGCAATAGGGCTGTATGCAAGGGTTTGTGAGCCAAATTAACATCTGACATAAGAATAGAAAGCCCATATCTAAAGGTAAGTGGATGTCTTTGCAACAGGAAATTATGTTTCCCCTGTAATAATTTAAATTTATTTTCTGAACATTTTTGAATTGTTTTTCTTTAAAACTTACCACAGAAAGTAAGCATGTTTCTTAAGGAAAAACAGAAATGGAAATTATTTGTAAGTGAATTTGATCCTATGGAAAGCTTAACACTACAACAAAATATCAAATGCACCTCATGCTTATTGGATAACCTGAACCATAGATGGTAAAGTACTTCTATAATAAGTTTATTGAAGAGTATAGAGGTGATCAAAGAAATAACTAGAAACAGTGGGAAGGCTTGAGACTGAAGATAGCTGAATGAAGATACATTCCACATTCAGTTGTGAAAAGTTGATGGTCTTGGTAAACATATGTTTCTCTCTGTGGTTTTGTTTCTCATGTCTGGCAATGGAGGTCAGTAATGCTATGTCATGACATAGAACTTTGAGAACCACCAACAGAGAGCAACCTATAAGAGGTATATAGATTTGGCCAAGGTTTGCATATTTTCTACACTTTATTTTTTGTTAATCATCAATGTTCAGTGTTATATGATAGCAGGGAATATGAAAATCATAAAATCACAAAATGTCCTGATTTGGAAGGGACCCACAAGGATCACCGAAATCCAATTCCTGTGTGTCTTCATAAGTTGCATATAGCTATGTAGGAACATTTTTTTCTGGGTGGACTTTTGTTCTGGTGCTGAATTATAATTTTAGAACAGGAAGAAGCGGTCTCTTCTGGCATCTTTGAAGAAATAAGAAACTTCAAGCAAGTAAGTGGGGCTACCTTTCACATCTCCATGCATGAGATGCACGTTGAAAAATTAACAGGACCACTGGACCCTGTCAAACATTGTCTCTGAAAGCCACTGAGACTGTATATTAATTAGAGTATGCCAAGTTTGATCACACATGGTAGGCTGTGCCTCTAAGGAGTTTCAGTCTGTTATGATGCCTTCCCGGCATGTATTTATGTTTGCCTCACCTTGTTGTTTAATTGAGAACAATGAAATTGAGAGTAGAAGTATACACTGGTGAAAAGTACTAAAATACAGTGTATACAAAACCCTCTCTGAAATTTGCTTATCTGATGGCAAATGTTTTATTTCTTTCAGCTATTAAGAACCTTTATTTACTCCTATCAGTTTTTGTAAATTGATTAAAATCTCGTGATTTTTTCTTGATTCAGGAATCCACAAAGCTTATAGAGAGCTTGGTTGAGTTACTGTTTAACATATTTTTAATCTATATGCTTTCCATCTGCCACACAATGTTCTTTTGTAATCTTGGTACAAAATATAAACACTAATGGAAATATGATTATTATTGTTATTAGAGTTCTGGTATTCTCATAAACACAATTCAGAGGTGGAAATACATTTTTACACTCTCTATACAAAAGGAGGTATGAGATTTTCCATAATAATAACTCCTTCTATTTCAAGATTTCTTAAAAAAATAAGAATGTTTTCCTCTCTAAAAGCTATGTCCAGAATGTATCCCTTAAAATCTGCACAGTGATAATATGGAAAATTAACGTGAAACTCAACCATTAGCATTTACTGTTATGCTATTTATAACTTGGATTGAAAACTGCTGGGAAGGCCTGAGGGAATTATCATCATATGATAATCAAACTCCCTGTTGCATGTCATTGATTATTATTTTTTCCTTTTTTGATATTTAAATTTAAGGAAGTTTTCTAAAAGTAACTTTTCATTTTCTTTCATGTATTAGTATTTAGACATTTCCATATCTTTTCAAGATTTATATCTATTTTTCTTGTATTTTATTTCGGTTTCTATAATGTTAATTGATCATGACAATGTTTGATACATGAATATATAGAAAATAACATTATACTGCTAATCAAACATAACAAATGTTGACAAAAATGGCATATTCCACACTGTGAATATGATTTCATTTCTATAATAAATAAGTAATTTTCACATAGACAAAAAAATAAAAACAAGAGAGAAGAAAAGTGAATCTTAGTTATTTGACATGAGCTTCCCCCCACTTTGGTTCCACGATTTCAATATAAAGACTGAGGTTAGCCATGTATAAGGGCTATGAAAACTCCAGGTCCAGGCTGAGGACGACTCCTGTGACTCAGAAACTAAGGAAAACAGAAGCAGGCAGGCTCTTTATAAACTTTACAGCAGTCGAGGTATGTTGAGGACAGAGGCAGATGAAACATGTGATCAATCTGAGCCATCCCACTACCCATGGTGGAGGCCACTGGAGTTGGGCAGGCACCATTGTCAGCTGTCTTCTAGGAGTGTCAAAGGTCTTCAGGGGGTTATTATTAGCTATTACAAGACTCCAAATTAGTATGAAACTGGAAATAGAGTTGCCAGGCATCTCTATAAAGATTTTTAGTCACATTCAGAATTTGGCATTCAATCATTAATTCCATACTTGGAAAGGCTTTCAGAACATATATACTAGTGATGTTCTTCTACAATGCATAATACGACTGCTGAGGAGAGAAACGTTCCCTTCCCTGGCTTCTGTAGCACTCCCTGGATCCTAATCCTGATTCCAAATGGAAGGTCAGGGAACATCATTTTTTTAAAAATTAAGTAGCTTCCTTCTGTTAGGGGGTTGACAAGGACCCCTCAGTATCAAGCTGCTTCCCATTGTTTCATTGCAACTACTACATTGTTGTAGTACTGACCTTCCTTCTTAAGAATTACCACTCCAGATTACACTCTGTCCTACCTTGGCTCAAAAACGAGAAATGAAGTGACTAATGCCTGTTTTTTCCTAGATTTCCTGTTCACTGTAGATCTTCTAACATGTCTAATACAGGCTGATCTTTTATAAAGGACTTGGTCAAAGGCTGAACTGCATATTTGCAACAGGGAGCTGGAAATCCCTCCCTCATTTTCTCTAGCCTGCATGTAGGACGGTGAGCAGGTATGATAGCCAGTAATTGTCACTTTGGCAAAACTCCATCTCCACAAACAAACTGTGCACTGTGAAACGAATTGGCAGGGAGAAGAAATAGTAAGTGATACAATCTGTTATCCCGTGTGAGTGGATAAATACAGTCACTTAAGATACCAGTACATCTTCAGTACTCTAGTCCTGAGCAGCAAAGGCAAAATGTGTACAACTTTGATCCAACATGGACATTTGGTTCGTTCATAGCAAAATATTCATCCTCTTTTTCATATTTTACCTTTTCTTCAGACTGTTCCTTTGGGTTGTAAGATCAAGGTCCTTACAGACTTGAAGTTATAATAATTAATAGAAATTATAGATCAACCATTATCTGTGCAAAAAAAATAGCCAAAAAAATGCAGTTCTGACATGGTTATTTAATATTTGGGGGAACAGATAGCAAAAATTCTCTGTTTTATACCTCCTGTGCTTGCATACTCAAAAGGCAATCACTCTTTCAAAGTTGCCTGGCTCATAAAAACTTCTAATGTATTTTAGTGAATATAACATAACGTATTTCTTATTCTTTTCTGCTTGAGTGGTACATGATAAAAATCTCTACATGGAATAGGTATGTTTATGCAGAACAAGAAGAATCAGGGTGCTTGAAGCTCTAAGATCTCTTTTTTCATATCTGCCATTGCTTTTCTTCCTTCTACCAGACTAGTACTGAACATCTGGTTGTCACAAACACATGAGAAATTATTTTCTTAGTACTCAAGCTGTTATCTTGTGCTACTAGGAAAAGAAAGTCATAAGAAATGACCAATGGAATAAAAATTACAATCTAATTCAGGATGCAAAGGGACTGACTTCAGAAGTGACATTTGGACACTCTTACTCTATTTCAGGCACTGTAAACCCATCACCTTTCACTGACCCTATCAAGTGCTTACCCATCTTTCCTGGACAATGTTCACTAAACCTCTGGGCATGGGTTGTCTGTAGTAGAAAACTTTAAATGGCTTTCTCTAATGGTAGTGTAAATGGAGGATATAGCAACTTACCTCCAAAATTAATTCCTATTGCTCCCTGTTATTATATTTCCTGTTGATATTTCCCACTGCATTCTAAGACTGAATTTTATGACAAACTGACTTTAGTAATTTTTAAGAAACTGTATTTATTTGCTCCTTTCTGGAGGCTTCCACTCTCTGTTCCCACTGTACACCTCTCATATTCCCTGAGAGGTCAGGTTTAGAAATGAAGGCCCTGTTGTAGAGAATTGAAACCTACTTTTTGCTGAAACACTAAGCACTGTCCTTCTGGATTTAGGTTTGGAGCAATACACGGGTAATAAAACTCTAAATCCCTTTAGGGTGTCTAAGTTTGAGCTGTTCAAGAGTGACCTGACAAGAAACTGCTAAAAACTTAATCCTTTGCTTTCAAACTTTCCTTTTCATTCCATGTAATTTTTAAATTCCTTTTTAGTTGCAGTAACAGTTACAATAAAAAAAATATTTTAATGATGTACATACTGTAAGTCCAGTCAGCTTCTAACCACCAAAGACTAATGTGGATTGTAGGCAGGAGGAGAATTCTATGATTTAGTTTTTAGTCGGTGAAAATTAACAGAATTATTTATATTCGGATCTCAGATACCCCAAGACAGTTTTCAGCCAAGTGGTCCATCCATATTTAAAGCAGAGACAGAGAGAGAAAGAGAGAGAGAAAGAGAGCTCATATATATTTTACTTTTTGAAGAAATATAGAAGGAAATTGATTCATGAACTCATTATATCTTGGTGCGAAGACATGCATGTCAGGTTGAAACCTCCAGTGATTTCAGTAATAGGCCAACTACCAAAATAATGAATACAACTTAAATTAAGTAACTTTTTCAATATCAGAGGCACCTTCAATGTACTCTGAGTTGCAAGGATAATTTGAGTCAGTGGTAAACTACATGTAGGAATCTGAAGTCCTGAGAGAAGGATTAAATGAAGGACAAAATCACAGGACTATTTTTGAAGGGAATATTTCTGTGTAACACAATTCTCATGAAAGCTTTTTTCTTTCTTTCCAAACCAGTGCTAGACTGCAATGAAGTGTGACACGGGTACCTTAATAGCACTGCTCATTCACAATAGGGTTAAAACCTGGTACATTTCAACTCCTTAGAGTGAGAACAGGGGTAGGTTCATAGGTCCCTTTTGTCCTCATGTAGACTGTTATATAGTTTGTTACTGAACTGTGTTTAAGTCTTTCCAGTGGAAAACCAGCATAGCTTTGCAGAGCCAACTAGTGGTGTTATAATAAGCGTTTTCTGCAGAATTTTTTGCTAGTACACACCACTGACCATCAGTGCTCTGATACTTAGTTCAGGATGACAAATCTTTCCTTCTGAAGTAAATTTTGATTTGATTGTTGACTTTGCATTTTATTTAGTTTTTAGTCTCCATTTCAGACTCAAATTTGAAATATAGAGATGTCTATACCTTGCATCTGAGTTTTGATCCTTAAGGAGATTTGACAGGGAGAACCAAGATGAGTGTGCTGAATCCCTAGAATGGAAAGAGTAGAAACACTGATGTAACTGTCTTATAAATTAGGCAAGCTGTCAAGTCAGCTGGAAGCAGGTAGGTGTTGTGCAAGACAGTGAAGGTCTCAAAGGATGGATGGGATTACTAGCTCCATAATTTTCTTTAAAAAAAAAAAGACACGCCTTGAAATCAAGGCAACAGGTATTTTGTGACCTTTGGTTTCAGCTTATATTTAACTTTACATCTCCAACAAGTCACTGAAGATTCTGCAGTCACTAAATAAACTGTTGTCTCTATGTGAGAACATTATAACCATAAAGACTGCAGTGGAGCTGCCAGCTCCCTAGCTGGTGCTGTGGTCATCCAGAGAGAAGATGTTTGTCAATAATTGCATCTATGTTCCATGATGTAGTGTACTCGTTACAAAAAACACCCCTGCCTCAAGTGGCAGCTGGAGGCTCCATGTGGTTAGAAACAGTACCTGGAGACTCACAGGGGAAGAAAAGGCCTGTAGCTAGTGGTGCTTTGTCTGGTGAATGTCTGTAAGGGCCAAAACTCAGCTATCAACAGGAAGGAGCTTGATGGACTTAAGCAGAAAGCCGTGGACAACAGGGGCTGAGGGAAATTCCGTCATCTAAGGACCAGACAAGACCCATTGAGATTCAGCCATGTGGATTGTCCTATCTCCTGCAGCAGGATATGGAAAGACTTTGTGATGATGCTATCAGTCCATGCAGAAGCCCCTTTGTTTTCTCCCCTACCTTGTAATCCTTTTTTCAGGAAACATCAACCATCCTCCCCCCAGTGTAATCCTGGTTGCTGGAAATATTAATCCTCTTCCCCCCATATGTAATCCTGGATACGGGAAATGTTAACCATTTTTCCCCCATATATGATTCTTGTTACTGGATATGCTAATCAATTGGATAGTCCCCTAGTTGGCATAACCCAGCCTCCTCATTAGCATGCTCTGCCCCTGAGACCCTTAAATAGCATTTTGCATGTTCAGTAAAGATTCCAATTTCTACCTCCAAAACTGGAATTGTTTAGTTTTTGGACCTTTACAAATGTCTGTAGCAGGAATTTTGCTGATAGAGACTGAATGAACTACATTAGATTAATCCTTTTCTTCTGCCACCAAGAAAAAGTTAGTTTAGTCTAACTACTGATATAATTAGAGATATTTTGTGTTGTGCTAATCAACTAAAACATGGTAATTATACAGCTTATTTCTGATGGTCCTTTCAAGACAAGGCAAGCTATTGCTATTTATCATCCCATGTATTCACCTCAGTTTCATACAGACAAGTAATAGAATTGTTGGGGTGGTAGAGGGCTTTCACTGGAGCAAGATAGCTCAAAATGGTAGTAGTTTAATAGTCTTCAAAAGTATTGATTGTCATCAGTACTGGTCCTCCCAAACCAGTAAGGGCAAAACCTGATAACACCAGATAAAGCAGGTACATAGAAGTAGCTGGAATGACTTGACAGTTTTTTCTGGTCTATATGTCCTTGCAGTGTACGCAAACTATCAAAGAAGAGTTTGAGTGTACTGTTAAAAGATAGTAGATGTGTGAGAAATACCAGGGGAATATTTTCTTTCAGTATTCCTTCTGTGTCAGATGATTGCCAAAGCTAATGAAATAAATGATGAATTTAAGGGATTTTTAATAAAGACTTTAAGATGGAATAGTGAAATACGCCTATCAAGATAAGACTAACTTCATCTCAAACTCTACAACACAATCAATCTGACATTGTAAAGATTCAGATGTTTGAAAATCTGGAAGACAAAAGATCAAATTTGTGAATGCGTGATTTTCCAGAGGGAAATGAGAGAGAAAAGAGGCTGTCATTTTATAAATAACTTCTAAAGGAAATCTTTGCGATCAAGTATGTGTGTGCCTGGTTTTGTAAGGAAAAGGCAAATCCCTCTGCTGACAAGTCATCAAGTGCAGTGATAGTAGAATTTCTGATCCTCTAAAACATGGTGAAGGTTTTAAAATTTGCCTGGAAGGGAATTTAAAGTAGATATGGATCTATGAAACAGCTATGGTATATCAACATAGTCTGACCAATGAACTGGCATTTTGGCTGCAGAATGATTTTTCTAGCAGCAGAGGATAAACACCAGTCTGTTCACATCAAGTATCCTTTATTCTCCTGTTCTTTTGATATTTTGATATTGGTACGTATGGTCAGACAGTATTTTTTTATACTGTGATGAGTGAATGTGGTAGATTTGCTCCCCTGTTTGTTAGGAGATTCTTGAGGATGTTCTCTATTTGCAAAATTAGTGTATTAACTTCACAACAGTCAAAGAAGTTAGGGGTTTTTTCCTGTTAAAAGCTTTCTTCGGCCCATTGGGATCACAAGGGCTCTAACCCTAGATTATTTTAAAAGGGATGGGTGGATAACACAGAAAGTTTCAAATTCTGCGTTTTCTTTCTCTTTCCAAGTCAGAAAGAATAGAATACTACTTGTGCCAACCTTATCCTACATATATGGCAAATACGGGTGCTGAAAGAAATGAGGCTGCACATGCACTGAGTTTGATTTTGGAACTCATGCACTGATTTTTCAGGCATTCCCCTTTTATTAGGGTTCCTTTGTAAACAGCACCTGTTGTTGTGTTCAGTTAAACAGAATTCCCAGGATCTTGCTAAACTGGTGTTTTGATTCCACACATTCACACTCATATCATGTTTGACTGTTTTCAGCCACAGGAAAAACATGCAGACCATGCAGACCATCGAGCGGTGTTCACTTTGAGAACACAGCACTCTCTTTATCAAAAACACCAGTCAAGGGCAAAGCAGTCCTTTTTGATCCTAATTGACTGAATGCAGGTGCTGCTGACTTGCTGGCTTAACTTGTTCCCACAGCATATACTGGTGTATCATGTCCTTGTGGTTTTGAATTTTGGCATTCACACTTTCTAAACACTTTTTCATACAGCCAAGTTAGGTTCTTTCATTCTAACTTTAACAGGTAAAAAATGTTGGACATTCTCAGAAGTCATAAGGTATGAGTAGCCATCATCTGCTGTAACAAGTAAAATTGCAATTGCCACTGGAATTCCTCCACCTTAATGACACTACACTGTGTGGCTGTCAGAAGGCTTGGGCACAGTATTTCAATCACCAGTGGTTCCTTCTGAACAGCCTCAAAATACCCTCTTATTCTCTGTGTAAGATAAGTATGAACAGTAAAAAGAGCAAGGCATATATATTTAATTTTGCCCTACTGGTTGTGACTGTAAAAATAGCAACTTGATTTGAAAGAAGAACCTTTAAAAACTCTTTCAAGACTAAAGTGTTCATACAAATCACTGTGTTAATTACATATCCTAAAAATTATGCAAATAATATTTTTAGTGGTGAATTAATCAATGTTAATCACTTGAAAAATAGCTATTAAGTGTGGGATTTTTACAAAAATGTGTCAAAGTATTTAACATTTTCATAGTGAATGTACATTTTAACAGTTCTGTTTTATTCCTTTTTAATAGTGACAGATGAATATTCCCTATGTTATTTTGATGCTGAGCAACAGACACATTAGGCAACCATAGATGTAAGCTTCTTACACTGGATTCCAGAGTCTTGCATAGGTTTGTAAAACAATAATTTAGATTTCACATCTTGATGTTTCATTTTAGATGTCTCTGGCACAGCAGAAATAATGCTAATGAAAATGTAAAAAGTATGGCAACTGGGACACATTCAAACAAGGCACTTGACCTCTTCTTTAGAATTGTGAACATAAATTGCTGCCTAATTTGAAAACATGGTATAAAATAGTTCTCAAGATGAGGGCATGGGAATGAATTTAGATCAGAACTTTTAGTTCATAAATTATTTTACATACCTATATCTATTTACTGTCCCAAAGATGTACTTATTTCTAATGTTGCCTCTGGTGAAGTCTAAAAAGTGAGATAGTCAGTTCTCTGTGCCTTCCTCAGACCTGCTGTAGCAGTAGACCCTGTGCTTTCAAGCACAGCTAGACACAGGGACCACAACACTGCTACTGTTCAAGCTGGGGCTATATATACCTTTACATCTGGACCCCTGATGTAACTCTGAGTCTCAAAATTTTCCAGTGTTTTGATTTACATAATCAAAACACTTGGGATTTACATAATCATCACAGCCTCTCCTGGAACATGCCCAGAAAGTGCCAGTAAAAATTTGTGGCCTCCTCTGAGGCCAGATTTTAACAGCAGGCCCAATCAAAAGCTCTGACTAGATCTTTAGGCAGATTTGGAGCAATGTAAAAGTTCCTATCTTCACAGTAAAACAAGGCTTATGCATTGGCTACATGCAACGCATTGGGATCTAGCCAAGACCTAAATGAAAATTTTTGGTATAATATTACTATGAAAATTGAATCCCTAGAAACTCTCTAGAAATGTGTCTGTGTGTGTAATGTGTTTTCCACACTAAAGCTCATTTTCTTCCTATCTGTGACTATGATGAGGTAAGCTGCTACCACTGTGTGAGATACTGGCTAACACTCTATTGATGAACTACTGTATTTTGTACAGTATATCTGTAATGCTCCAAGGAAGTACAAAACAAACTACTTACAAAGTTTACAAAATTAAACTGAAATCTGAGATGGAAAAAAGCTTCAGTTCTGTGGAGTGTACTAGATTTTTTTGGATTATTTTAGAAATAAATAAAAGTTTGTAAAGAAATGTAGCAGATATTACATGTCCTTTTACATTGATAATAGCAAATAATAAAGGACTAGACCTTTAAAATGAGTGGCTAGTATTCGTTCATTCATTTAGTCATTCATTCATTCACACATTCCTTCCATAATCTGACTCAAAATCTCAGCTATATTGTGCATTTGATGAAAGACAATTGTTGAAGTCACTGCAAAACTTTGAATAAATTAATTAATTATTGTCTTTCAACATGATCATAGAATCTACATGCTTTCAATTAATACTTATGTTTAAAGTTATTGATTGCATATGTAATGCAAGTATACAAACAATAAAGTAGGTACCCCACATTCTGGTTTTGAAATTTCCTGCAGTTCTCACTTGCTATAACTGAGATCTTGGACACTCTGAAAATTGGGCTTTAATTGATCAAGTTGGGTGAGGAAGAAGTTCTTTGGACCTCTACTGTAAAGCATGATCAATAGGTGATAAAAGACTTCTTCAATCCATGCTGTAGCAGGAAAGTAACTTTCCATGAAATGTTCCTGTATTTCATGATTTCTGTGTGATGAACCACTGAGACGGCTATGCTTTTAAAGAGGTTCACGATTGGCTGTGCTGGTGCTGTTCCATTTAGAAACAGCAGAATGCAGAAATTCCTTCATGAACTCCTTCAAGTAGTCAGATAATTATCAGAAATAGCTTGCATGGTCAAATGTTCTGCATCTTGCATCAGTCACATACCATAGGAGACAGGTACACTCTGCCATAAATAAAGAAACAAAAATTTGCTTTTTTATGCCTGTTTACTTTTCTTGCCAGTGATGGTCCATTGCTGGTGTGCAAGTGAAGACTGTGTTTAATACATATCAAGCTACAATACTACTGCCACAGGAGGGATTTATTAGCATAAACAGTGAGAATTTTTTTTAGTTAGTAGATTGTATTCAGTTCCATTCCCTGAGTTATTGCATTAGATAGTATTGGTCTTTCTCAGGACTCAGGCAAAAAAATTTGTAGGACCAATTTCTATTTTTTTGAAAGAATACATATCACACTGGAGTGTCTAACATATCTACTCTGCAGTCTTTAGTTTATCAGAAATATTTCTAAAATATTTTTGATCTTTTTATGAGATTCTGCTCAGGAAGAAGACTCCATATTTTTGTCTGATTCATCTCTGATCAAAATGAACAGTATGAAGGAGTCTGGAGGTTGGGTTTTACTCCTGAAGGTGAAGGAGAGCTGGTAACATGCAGAATCCTTCACACACAGGACTCAGAAATACTGATAAACGCTAGTGATGAAATCCTAACCGCCCAGTAATGACTGACACAGATGTTATTTTTGCAGATAACAGTCTTATGGTACATGAAGCATTAGTCATATCTTTTAAATAATTCAGGAGAATATTAATATACTCCAACTGCCTTGTACTTAAGATTGACAGGTGTGTTTAAGTTAACCTCTCAAATACTTGGACAATTCAAGACATGAATTTACTGCAGGACCACTAGCTTTAAGTGCCTGCTTCTCCAGTCTTTTGACTCTAATAAAAGGGTTGATAGACCTTGCATGGTCAGACAAGGGAAAAGAACTTTTATTCTCTTGCTAATACACATTGATATCAGCCTTTTAGGAGGAAAAGAGCAGGAGTAAATTTATATCCCAGTTCACTTGTGTTAGTATGGAGTGGAAGAACTGATCACGTTACTCTGAATGGTTTAAAAAGACCATTAGGATTTAGTCTGCCAGTAACGTTTGCCAGTCACTGTTAGGGCATTACTATGACAAATGAAGAGTTGTTTTTTTTAACAAAGAAAATAAATTTGCTGCTGGGGAGAATGGGGTGAGAAGGACTCATTTGACAAATGCTGTAAAGTAGTGGAATGGTATCATTTGCAGAGTAAGTTTGTCAAGTCAGGTAGCAAAGGAGGGGAACAGGGACCATAATCCTGTTTGTGGCATGAACCACTCACTGCTTGTAGCGTTCTGCCTCTGCATAACCTCTCCCAGGGCTGTGCAGCACCAGCATTTCTGTCAGGCACCTCTTTGTGGTATATGGATCATAAATGTGATTGTGAACATTAGCTCAAATTTGGTGACATATGAAAAGTGCACATTCTGGCTGATTGTACTTTTAGTCCTGCATTTCTGTATCTTCGATTCTGTGTGGTTTTTGTTATTTCTGCAGCTGAACCAAATGTTTGCTTCACCCAACTGCCATACTCTGGTTCTTATAAGTAGAACAGATAACATTTTTTGTTGTTGCTCTGAAATGTGGAAATAGGAGTATTGTTATATCTGCTTTTCACAAAGATTAAGTAAAACCTTAGGTACCTTCCCTATCTTATGAAAAAAAAAAAAACAAAACAAAAACAAAACCCACAACACAACAAAATCAAAACACCTTTCTCAATTGTCTGTTACCTGAGTAACAAGAAACATGTTTTTTCCTTGTTCATCATAAGAGAGCATTGTTAGGTGAAGCAGAATCCAAATACCCAGGCTACATTTGCTTCACAAACCTTTCACCAGGTATGAATTTTAGCAAAACTCTGAACTTGTCAGGTAGCTCAGGAAAGAGGAAGAATCAGAAGTAACCAGAGAGGAAAATCTTAAAGGCACAAGAGATATAAAATGGTATTTTATAGCCAAATGCTCACTTCAGAGAATGTCTATGAATTTAAAAAATACATGTACGGTTATAATTACTTCTTTCCAGTGATGGTCCATTGCTGGTGTGCAAGTGAAGACTGTGTTTTATACATATCAAGCTACAATACTACTGCCACAGGAGGGATTTATTAGCATAAACAGTGAGAATCCAAGACACACACAATGATCTCAAGCACAAACCTTTATATTGGAGGTTAGATCCTCCTGATGCAGAAAATATTCATGTCCCAGTCTGGATTGTTTTATGGTTGCACAACAGCTCAATGTGCTGTCCTGCCAAATCTGACTGCAGGGCCCCTTCACCCCACAGGGAACAACTGCTAACATCTCGTTGGCAGCTGCAGTTTGTGCCAGTTTTACCAGTGCTGCATGCTTTCCTCAGGCCCTGGGAATGCATCCAGGAGCTTCCAAAAGTCCCCAATGTCCTTGCATTGCCTTCTGAGCTCTGAGGACACAGCTGAGGATCTTCTACTTTGTGTGTCTGGGGTAATACTTTTATTTTCATTTAAACTCTGAATTTGGAAAAAGAAATAATTTAACTGACCCTTAAGGATCATTTTAGTCTTCTACACGTGGTCTATTTGTGTTTTGCTCTTCCAGCAAGATGGGAGGAGTAAGAAATACGTAGCAATTCTTTTCAGTAAATGCAGAAAAAATTCTTTACGGTTTGCATTAGGAAGTTGACTTTGTACATATGTTGGAGCTTGGACAGGAATCTAAAGTGATTGGCAGTGACAAACGGTGATGTACTATTCTAGGAAAATTTGTATATATCTGCTATGATGAGTTTTAAAGACATTAATGCTCAAACTTATTTTCCTATTAAAAGATCCTTTATTTTTTAGACATACTTTTTTCAGCGCAGTTGCAGCTGTCAGCACTGACAAGGTTGAATTCACTAATTCATGTCTTCCACTTCTACTCTGTAAAGAAGCTAAATTGCCTAATGAAAACACTCCCAGATTAGATGTTCTTTTTAAATAGTGATAATAATAAAGTGAGTCCTTCTTCTGTAATACTAACTTTTATCTGTCCAAGACTGTGACTAGAATGAGGGAGAAAGAATGACAAAACACAAAGAAAAATTATACCTGTTGTAGAAAAAATTTCTTATATATAAATCTGGTTTCTTTCATGTATTTTCTTTCTTATAACTGATAATTGATGAAGTACTTTGCCTGCTTTATATTTTTTCTCTTTTGTTCTGTATCTGTCTCTGTCTATACTTATGACAACAGATGCATTTTGTTCTTGAGCATTTTGTGTCATAGGTTTGTGTATGGCTGGGCAGGTGACTGAATGGGGCACATAAAGAGTTAATTCAAGCTTCAGGCTTTTGTATTTCAGGAGTCAAAAAATGATTTATCCACTGCCAGGAGCTGATATCTATCACATCTGTGGAAATGCATAACTCAAGCAGGTCCTAATGTCCCAGGGCAAACAGGGACCTGGGAATAACAGAAAAACCTGCTGCTAAAATAAACCCAAACAAAAAACCACAGCAGACACACACTGTCAGCAAAACACTCTTAGAACTGCAGCTGTATCACACACACAAAAGGATGTCCAGGACAAAGAGTTCTAAACTTGGAAATGGCTTTTAATTTACTGTGCCTAGATACTGAAGTCAGCTCTCAGAAAGGCTATGAGAGTGCCCAAATCCAGATGAGACTCCTAAGATTTTGACTGGGTTTATTTACAAGGCAAATCCTTTGTTAATGTGACTAGGGAAAGTCCAGTCTAGCATGAGTGCCTAATGTACATAATGTAACAAATCAAGCAGAAGAATAATCCATTAAATGGAAAAGAAGGCGAGATGTCTCCTTGGTTGTGAAGGTCAGGCTGAGCAGATAGTTTCAAGCATCCCAAAAGCAGTTCACATTACTGAAGTTACTTGAGACTTAGTTTTACTCCATATTTTTTCCTCAATTCTGTGATATGAGAACAGATATTTGCCTTTTCACATCAGACTTTTTTTTCAAAATTGTCTTGCTTTTCATCTGTTTTGGAAATGTGCACAAATATGGTCATATTTGGGAAAAAAACCACTATATGCTGATTTCTATTGATACTTTTTATAAGATTAAGACAAATTTAAAATGTATCAGTGGAAACTTGGAACCGGTTTGGAAATTTGAAGTTCAGGAACAATTTTGCTCTTTCGCTACGTATTTTTGTGTGATATTTCTGAATCTTGTTCTTTTAGCATAGAAACCTGGTTTCAAATAAAATTTTGAAAAAGATCAGTAAATTTTTAGAAATTTCCTCTTGTCTAGGAAAGTCATTGGAACTAAATTCACCTTGCTTTGCAAGAACATTTTTGACCAGCCAGTACTCCAAGTACATTAGTATATTTGAACAATTCTCAGCCAGTATTTCTAACAGGGGTAATTCAGGTTGTGTCAGAGACACTCCCCGTCTCTACCAATTGGTTGACAACTTTCTATGTTCCGTACACAGTAAAGCTTGGATACAGATTGCTCTGAAGTAAAGAATAATTAAAGTGTACTTTTTGTCATTGTTTCTTAAAAAGGGTCGCTTTCAGATATTCCTTTTTCACTGTCATGGATGTTGTCTTATCTGTGAGACAGCTCCACAGAAATTTTCTAGGTGCTAATAAAATGATGCTCATTAAGAATAGTGAGAATAGAGTAATCAAAGGAAAAGCATGTAACATGGAACTGCTAAAGCTCATCCAAATACAGTTGACCTTGACATGCTGCAATAGATGCCCTCCCTGAACCTAACTCATAGTAATACTTAGTACAGTTAAAGCAGAGAATACGGAAAAAAAACCCTCTGTAAACAAGGGGGGTGCTTTACCCCAATTTCCTTCCACAAACTGTCTACTCAGCCAGGACGTCCTTGTTTCCTGGAAATGGTTTTATAACTTCAGGCCTTCTTAGTTGTTAGAAAGTGTTCATTATTCAGTCATACACCCAGACTGAGGCTATTTCAGCAGTTTTGCAGTACAATGACTAATTGGGAGTATTTTCTATAGTAAAGCAGAATAGTCAGTGTCATAGATATTTTTCCGCTATGTTTCTATCATATAGCTTTGGAGTAATTTCTTTTTGGGAAAAGTAACCTACCAAATGTCCTTTAAGGAGCTCAGAGTGCCAAGGTGATGTGACCCTAGTGTTCTTGTGAGTTGTCCCCTGGCAGAGGCTGATTTGCTTCCAGACCAGTCCGCCTACGGATATAGAGCTTCTGACCCATCTGACAGTTTTTCACAGATCTTCTACAGACTTCAACCAACTCTCTCTTACATATTAAATATAAAGTTGTTTAAAGGTACTATGTATGCAATTCTCTAAATGAAAAAGTAGTGGAGACTGATTTATGAGAATGCTTAAACATACGTATAACAAGATTTAACCTTGTCTTGTTTAGTTCCCTATTTTGGGTGTGCTTTAACATATTCAAAATAAGTCTATACTTTGGTCACGCTGATTCCAAAAACTTGCAACTGTTAATCATGAAATATCAATCACAAATAGAAAACAATTACTCTACATTTTTGACTGATCAGAACTTCAAAGGCATCAGAATATGAATGTGTGCTCCTATTCATATTGAAAAACACAGGGTATTATTAGTAGGACTGAATGAAAATCTCATCTGTAAGTAACACTATTCCTAAACAAAAATAAAGCAAAAAAAGTAAAAGTCTATTTCAGAGGAAAACAGCTTCACATGCACATGAAAGCTCAGCTGACAGACACCACTCTAATCCTATATTTACTTCTGCATATGTTTTTACTATTCACTAGATTCAGTACCATTCACCCTCTCCCGGGCATTACACTTTCATTCTATATTTAGTTCTTATCCATTGATTACTGTCTGTTTCCGATAACAATGTATTCCCATCTGATAGAGGTACCTCTTTAGATGTACTAGAGTTAAAGTTGTTTCCTTTCTCTGACCCTGCTGTGCTGTTGAGCATGCATTGACATACAAAACGCTTTTGTTATGCATAGTTTGATTTTCTAGGACTGAACACTGAGAATTCTTCAGTAATGTGTTAGCAGACAAGCTCAAATATTGTTCTTCATTCACTTGTTGACTGTTATACTCCATTCCTCCAATGTTTCCTTGTATCAGTATGAAAGTCTGTCTTCTCATTACCTCATAATTTGATGTAATCTGTCATTTCTCCCAATTCCCTTTTTAATAATATCTCCAAGACAACCCAGAAATCAACTCATAAAGTATTTTTATATTTCTACCTTAATTATATGAATAACCCAACTTTACAGCTAAAAGCAGGAGTTTGTATTAGATTCTGTCAAATAGTAAACTTCCTAAATATCCTAAAAAAATGTTCAAATGGAATCATCAGTTAGGATTCTTGGTGAAATATACATTATCTGAGATCAGGGCACATGATTACACGCACGCATTAGTACAATATGTAGTACTTATTCCTCCCCTCTTCCTAAGATTGTTACTTTTTTTCCTATCCAGGCAACTATAGAGCAAAGAGAACCTTTATTTTATTTTCTTAAACACAAATTTGGGTATCTCAGGAATCTGGTGTGAGGGTTTAGCTACTGCTACAATTCCCTCCATCAACAGCCAAAGCAAGTACTGATCCTAGGACAATTCATTTACCAGGTAGCCTCACTTAGTGGGCAGGGAGTACCTGTTGCCAGTTTGAACCAAGGGCATTTTTGCATTGTACCCAAGACATGGTGGGAAGAAAATAAGGAGAGATTGCATGTGTCCAGGTTTGGATATCACTTTAAAGAATCAAATTAGTTTCAATTTTTCAGTTTTGTTATTGTTTGAGGGACAAGGAGAGAGAAAGGACACCTTACAAAAGAATATTTCTGATAGGTTAGACAGAAAAAGTTCCTACTAAAATGCAATTTTCAATATGTACACTGGGCCAGGAAATTAATGTGTACTTTGTTGGATGAAGAGTTGAATAGATTTTGTGCTGGCATTCTGAATTTCACAGACTAGTGTAAAAGAAATTCCTAAATTGAGTCAGGAGCTGAATTTGAGATTTTGACAAAACTTCTAACTAACCCTAAACAAAATTTTCAGAATTTCCCTTGCTTAGACTCCTTAAGAATAAATCTGACATTCTGTGTAGTTTTCAGATGGCAATGCTTGTTTTTCAAAACAAATGGACATGCATAGACACATACACAGAACTTGATTTCACCGTAGTTCTTTGTATTTTTGCAAAGGCTGTGAAGGAAATATGACACACAAATACTTTGACTTTAAAGGGAGCAACTATGTAACTTCCAATACAGTGACCTAGAATTGTAAGATATTGGTGCATATGACATCTTTAGCCCACTTCTCAGAATGAATGCTTTGTATATACAAGGAATATATATACAAAGTGTCAACCACTTCTCTTTCTGGCCACTGGGCTGATGTTGAGGCAAATTTATTTCCATCTGGATTCTCTCACTTCCTCTGCTCTTATATTTTAGTTTCAGAATAACAGCCCATGACTGAGAGTAAGCATAAATAGTAGCAAGGAAGTAAGGCATGGAGGCAAGAGAGAAGGTGGTAGAAGATGAAATGGAAAGCAATGAGGTACAGACATTTAAGCATATGCAGTAGGTTATACAAACAAATATGTCTGGGTATAGTTCACAATCTCAGGATCTTGCTTCATAAAACAAGAAAAAATTCAGACAATTTTTCACCATTACTCTCTCCTCATATATCCAAACTTAGGCTTTACTATTTCACTTCATTTTGAATAGTAATACAAGTGAAACAATCTTGACTTTGCAGTATTGTCTGTGCTTTGAATAATCAGCTGAGATGGTCTCTCTCACATTTCAAGCAAGTAGCAAAGCTGTCAAAACACAGATGACCCAAAATATTTAACTGTTCATGGAAAATGGAACTGCTCCAGAAGATAAATAGTTAAGAAGAACAAGGGCTTTCCCTGAGTATCATACCTGCTATCATCCTTTACTAACCACTGAGCTATTGTGGGCAGCTGTTTTGTCAATATGAATGTAATTTTGGTATTCATGAAAGAGTATTTTTGAAGGAATATGGTTGTGTCTAAAATCCCTTTATCAGCTTTAGTGAGGAGGATCTACTGAAGGACAGGCTAAAGGAGCAAACCAAGGGTTAGAGGGATGAGTACTTAGCATCAAGTAATCAGAACTTGTCAGTGCAAAAGATTTGGTCAGTAGGGCTAAAGGAGAAAGGGGATAGAGCACTGATCATAAGCTTACATTTTCAGTGAAGTGACAGGTTTGAAGTACATTAAGAGTACTGGGAAGAGAAAAATTCCTGCTCGTGACTGTACTGCTCAATGAACCTTTGCTTCTGGATCTTGCGCACTGGACAAACAGATTCCTTTCCCCATACTTTGCCACAGAGCCAGGTGCTTACATGTCCTGAGGGGAAGATGAGAAGCGTAAATGCCAGCTCATGTAGCTGAGAGGAGTTGACTATAGGTTCCCTAGTAAGAACCGTTTAGGATGGTTTCTGATTTCATATGACGATGACATTTATGTAGCGGTATGCTGGCTCGAGGGCACTTTTTTGCTAATTTCATTTTCAACCTATTGACCACATACATAATTCCACAGTTGTGAAATTGCAAGCAGTGCAATGAAAAGATTGCTCAGGTTTTAAAATCATTATTCTTATTTAAATTGTTAATATTTTTCTTCCTCTAAATAGTTTTAAAAATCTACTGGTTTTCAGTTGTATAAAATCTTTTTTAAAATCACAGAATTTTTGAGCTATTTAAATATTTCCATCAGTCAGACACAGAAAAAAAAAATCTATCTGCTTAATATTTTTGCATATTACCTTTATGTATTTAGACCATATAAACTGTTACTATTTCAATTTCAACCATGTTCTGTAATATCTAGATGAACTTCACAGGTATGTGTGATAATTGCAACAAATTAGAAGAAGATTAGAAAAATCCAAACTGAAGTTACCATTTTCATAGGTTTGAATTGGGGTCTTAATTGGTTCTGAACTATGACTATCAAAGTGAAGAAAATCACCCAAATTTACCCTCCCCCTTAGTCAGCGGTAAGCTTCATAGGACCTCCCCAAGCCAAATAAGGTCAGGAAGAATGTGCTAAGCACTGAGTGTGCTAAGAATAAAGTTGAACTGGGATGGATAAGGTTACTTTGAACTCTATATTTCATGTTTCCCGACATACCCCCCAAAGAACTGCAATTATGCTGGACAGGCTGCAGAAGCACTGAGCAGTTCTTTTGATTTTTGTTGCCTTTCCATGAGTTCCTGTCCTGTTTAGAGCTGTGTCTTTTTACTTTTTATTTGTAGTGTGCGTGGTTCTGAGGATATTAGAAAAATGTGCTGAAGGTTCACTGTGAGGCGTGGCTATTTTTGTTAGAAGCTGATACTTTAGACTGAGCTTTAAGTGGTGCCTCTGGAAGACCTTGGGTTGCTGTGAGAGGGCAGGATTCTGCAGAGGAAAAAGACATTTCAGAGGGGGCACAAAAGAAGAAGGAACACAATTAGACAAAGCAGAGGACCTCCCTCCTTCTCATTCTGCAGCTCCTGCAAGAGCCAGCGACCCAGAAGTACAGTCTAAGCTGCCACAGTAGATCTTGACCATTTTAACAGAGTATCTCTTCCCATCATCATGGCCGAGATTACAGCAGAAGGTACAGTAACTCTCTTCAAATATAATTAACCAGAAATTATATGTACTTTAACAGTATAATTGAGCTAGCACGTCAAAAAGTTTTGTTACTCTTATGAAATAATTCTTTTACTCTAGGACCATTTCATTTTGTGTGCTGGATTGCCTTTTACTTTTCTTTCCTGTTTTTTCTTTCTTTTTTTTACTTTTTCAATCCTGTAGCTTGAGTTTTTACCAGTTACTGAAGCTGGTTCTCTGTACATCTCTAAAAATAGCCTTAGTCTCAATTGCGGAACGTCACCATTTAGGCAGCTCCATTAGAGTGATACAAGAGGGGAATGCCTAAATTTTCAGGGCATTCTACTCTCAAGTCTTTGCTCAGGTAGTCCCTTATAATGAGAGATTTGCCTGAGTCAGAATAGTTTAATTTGTTGGCCTAATTTTTCCTTAGGGAGCACAGAGTATTTGTGAACTCCATATGTAGTCACTGAAGGGTAAAATGTAAAAAAACCTCTGAAATCCTTATTCAGATAAACTTTTAAAGGGATCAGAGAAAATTGTGCTGAAATAAGTATGCCAAAGCTTGGCCTGCAAGAATGAAAGGCAATAGTATTAACCAATAAATACATATTCTAAAATATGAATGTTTCATGTACTTTAATATTTCCTGACCATTCATATTTTAATAATATTTTAGATACATAACAATATTTTATCAACTGCAGTCAGTCAGAGGATATATTTAAAATGCAACCCTCTTTAATACTGAATATTTTTGTTACATTTCATTCCAACCTTTTTTTTACAGTGTTTATCTGAATTTAATATTGACATTACAAAAGGTGCTTTTAAAAAGTCTTCTGAAGGTTATTTTTATTCTGCTTCTCCTGATTATGTTGTCTTTCAGTGCATGAAAGCTGTAGTTTTCATCTTCCATTTTTTATTGTTCATACTTGTAAGAGGATTCTGCATTAAGTGCTATTAATGAGTGACCCCCTTCCTTCTAAAAGGTTGATATTAAGAGTATGTCAAATTGTACAATTGTTGCTTGATGTCTGGTTAGCCATAGCAAGGAGACAATGTGATGTTTTAATCAGCAGTTGGACTGGTCTCTTATTTACTTCTGGCTGCAAATACTGACAAAACAGGTGTCTCAGCCTGACAGCTAAGACAAACTCTAGTTTATTTGAATATTCTTAACCAAATTTGTTTTAAACATTGGTTATTTTGTAGCTGTGATCAGGGAAATCTACAGAATAACCAAATTAGTAAGATTTTTAGTCCAAAACTAATAGTAAAAATAGAAGACTTTTCAATCAGTCTGGAAGTGACTTTTCAGTCATTTGGTTTATTGAAGAAAGATAATAAAAGATCCTAAAATGAAATAAAAGACCCTATAATAAAAGAAAACCAAGAGTCTGAAAATGTTTTTATTGTGCTTTTATAATGTTTTTATAGGTATTCCTTAGCTATCATAGTGTCTGTCTTTCTTCTGTGTTTTTCTTGTGCAAAGCATAGACTTTAGGTAATAAAGGGCACCAGCTCCACAGTAAGCTGACCTTCCATATGACAGGTAAATAAGCCACATAATTAGTTTAGTTTAGTTTAGTTAATTTAGTTTAGCCTAGTTTTGTTTTCACATATTTAGAACAAACTTATGTTGATAGACTGATTTTAAAACTCTGTATCCATGAGATGGAAATTTTACTCATGGAAGAAAAGTAAGAATTCTGCCTCAGGCTAACGTTTCACTGCAGTTTATTTTCCTCCAGGGCTAGTACTGGCACTCACAGTCTGAAAGTTTAAATATAAACTTCAGCAACATATAGTTTGGTTAAATAAAAAATGTATTAAAATACCTGTTGCTTCACAGAATTTCTTCTTTTTTTTCCCCATATTACATCCCATCCCCTGATTTTCTGAGGTGTTCATGACTTGACTAGGATTAAAACAGTTGCTCCTTGGGATAGGTGTTCATAACTCTATCTTACAGTGTCAGTCTCATATCAGCCAGACTGTTGGGCTCCTTGCCTTTTGAGGTACCATGATGACACATAAAAGAGCAGGGCACAACAGTGATGCAGGCTTCAACTCTGCCATGGCCAGTGTAGCTGCTGGTTTAGAGAGATGGTCTAGCCCTGGTAGAGTGTGTGGGAGCATATCTCAGGACACCTTTTTCTGACAGCCCCTGTCAAGACTGTGATCTATTCAAAGATAGATTAATAAGGATGATGGGGAACTCTTTCAGGTCAACATCATGATAGTGATAATGAGACTAAATTACTTAAAAACGTTGCCACTAAGCAATGACCCTGCCCTGTCTACTTGCATCACAAGTCACATGTGCTACCTATTCTTTTCCACAGTTACAAATTAGTTGTGGAAATACTGGTGAAATGTACACTATGAAAGACAAAATGAGATCTCTGAAGACAGCAACTTATAAGTGTCCTTAGAAAGTTGGCAGGACTTATGTCTCCTGCTGTCAAGTATTTAGGAGAAGATTCCAAGGGATTATCTTCAGCATTCTCGTATTACATGTCATTGCAGTCACAGAAATGTACTATTAAAAAGTGGAAGTCCTTAAAACTGTATAAAAAAAAAATCTCAGAACAGATACTAAGTACTCTGTCTTTCCAACTCTCTCAAGGTCTAATACTAGTATTATTAGTATTATTAAAATATTAATATTAATTAATATTAATTATTGATATTGTTATTGTTAAGCTGTTATTGCGTATTCTTGTAATGGCCAGGATCTTTATTGTGATCCACCTAAATGATTGTCTAGCAAGCTCTGTTACTTTGCTGTGTTTATGGAACACAGGGATTAGACTGGACTTGATGACAGATGTAGTTCACAGAATCACAGAATATGCTAAGTTGGAAGGGACCCATAAGGATCATCGAGTCCAGCCCTTATAGGACCATCCCCAAGAGTCACACCATGTGCCTGAGAGTATTGTTCAAATGCTTCTTGAACTCTGTCAGGCTTGATGCTGCGACCACTTCCCCGGGCATCCTGTTCCAGCAGCCAACGACCTGGTGAAGAACCTTTTTCTACTATCCAGCCTAAACCTCCCCTGATACAGGTTTGTGAGGTGACTTTCCTCATCCTGAAATGGGCCAATATTTTTATACTGCTTATTGCCATTAATATATATGAAAAAACTCTTTTTATTGTCCCCCACATTTCTGCCCACATTCCGCTCCAGTTGAGTTTTGGCAGCACAAATTTTCTCCCTTCAAAGGCAAGTAGCATCTCTGAATTGTTCCCATATCACTTGACCTTGAGCCTGGCACCTCTGAGAAATGGCTTCAACCAAAATACAGCTTAATCTGTATGTGCACAGTAGCTCCAGCAGCAGCCTTATAGTTGGTCCTTTCTAGTCTCCTGCAGGTCACAGTGCAAGGTTGATTGCTGTCCCCTGACACTTTATGCAGGGAAGAATGAACAGAGACTCAGCTCTGCTTGCTGCAGTGCCCTGGAGACTACACACTGACCTAATCCAGGGAGGTGAGAAAAGGAGAAAGACAAGGTTTCTATGCCAGCTGTTTTTCTGCCACAAGTTACTTCTCCAGCGGAGCAAGAGAGAAGCAGGAGTCAAATAGAAATAAGACAATGAGTTACAGTTTGGTCTTTATTTTGCTGCTGAGAGCTGTGCAACTACATATTTCCTCTATCTGGGAGCAGGCTGCAAGCAGACAGGCTAGCCCTGAGGCCACACACAACTTGTCAGTGACAAAATCAAAATTAGCTTTTCAGGATTTCAGTCCTTTACTCAGGCTTGTTGATAGCTACAAAAAGTTTTAAGATATAAACCATTTCAAAAGGCAACAAGATCTGCATGTCTGAAGATTGATAGACACAAAACTAATAATATATGAGAAATAACCCTTTAGGCATACGAGATTTCCTACCTTTCAGTAAGATGCTGTTCAAATTCGGAATTAGAAGGTTTCTATAGAATTCATTTAGCATCTAGTGAATTTTCAAAATGAAAAGGTGTCTTCTTTTTCTGGCTTTCAGTGTTAAGGAAGCAGATAGTATACCTTTTACATCAGGGTAAGGAGAATACAACAATTTTAGCAATGATTTTTTGAAGGAGTCAGTCTGTTCCTGTTCAGAACTACCGGATAAAATTAACAGCATAATTACCCAGAGAGACAAAAAGTCAGAAAACCCTGCCTGTAAAAAAGTCTTTGTGGGGAACAAAAGCTCCAAATTCTCACTGAAATTCCTTACAATTTGTATTCCCCTGTGACTGCTGGCCTGGACAACTGAGCTTGTTAGTTTGGCTCCAGCCTTGGTACTTTCTCATGGCCTGTTGAAGCAAGTGTGAGGTCAAATTTACTATTTTAATTTTAGGTTTAAGAATTTGTGGACAATGCTACTCACAGCTGATACAGTATCTATCCATGTTCAGTTGGTACAGGGAAGCTCTTTAGGTAGCCCCTTAGAAAGTTAGCTATCTATGGACAGCAGGAAGACTTAAAACCAATAAACCAGAGGGCTAAGGTGTTGTTAGTCTGTGATGGGCTGAAAGTGTCTGCGTACAGTTAACTCCCCTTTACTTGTGGTCAAAGAGCTGGACTTTAGGTCTGAACATTTATTCATTTTTTTTAAAAAGAACCTGGTGCTCATAAGTATTTGGAACATATTTTAAGGTTATTTATATAATAAGAGACATGTTTAAAATCCTAGTAGTATTTTCAAGTTATTGGGGAGATCAATCACCACTGATTTAAAAATTAAATCTGTGCAACTACTTACATTCTCAGAAGTCCCAATCTACAGCTTCAAGTACTGAAAATTTGAAAAAAACTAGTCTATAAATATTTTGCACAATTTTACCCATTGTCTACAGTGTAAATACTGAATAAGAAGTAGATTCATGCTGCTTTTACTGCTCTGCTGTGGAAAGCAGAAACTTTTTTTTTTTAACGTTTTAGTTTAAATCATATTTCATAATATGGGTCTGGCTTCAGTTTAGGGCATCCTGAGGACAGAGAAACAAGAGTTATCCTATTTGAATCAGGTCATGTGGTTACAGAAATGAAAAATCTTTTCTTTCTGATTTTTTTTCCAGTTTCTTCTCTCTTAAAAATATTGAGCTAGTGGACACTACTTATTTTACCAAATTAAACCATATTTAAAATAGTGGAAGGTGAGTTGCTTTAAATCAAAATGATTGAAAAAACTTGATTTATTAAAACACCAATTTTAATTGTGATTTAAAGCAACAAACAAGGAATCTGGATTTCAAAATAGTAATTTTAATTTTTTTTACATATTGTTCTTTTTCCCAAAAGAATGGAAAAGAGACAGACTCCTGTTGGCTGCTTAGTAATATGAGCACATATTACTGAACACAGCCTTTCTCACTAAATTTGTGCCTTTTACTCTTAGAGAGATAGATAACCTGAAAATCCATCTATTAAAAAAATCTACAGTTTAGGAGCCATTTATCCAGATTCTTAGTCTTTTCATGTTGTTTTGGTTGGGTTTTTAATAATGGAGAATGGTAAATGGTGCATTTCTCTTTTGCTAGATAATGATTTAACTTTTACTTGTGGTTTCTGTCAAGCTTCATTAGGATGGAAATTGGAATTCAATTAAAATTACACAAATCCAGTATTTAAAAATTGCCTATTTGTGTACTGTAAAGTATATATAATGCTATTTCTAATTTAATTTCTGGTCATTGCATCCTACAAGAATATGTAACTGATAGAGCTCATTTTCTTTCATGTAATATTTATTCAAAAGTTAGAAAAAGAAAACTTATTTCTAGCTTTTTTTTTAAAAGGCTTGATTATTTCTTGTTAGAAAATAATAATTGAGTTCAAATAGTAAAATAAATTGAATTAAGAACACATCCTTTGTATTTGCAAACAGATCATACTCTCAAAAAAAGGCTACCTTAATTTAACTGCATCTGCTTAGCCAGTAATTTCCAACAGTTCAGCGATTTCTTTAAAAGTTTTCACAACTGTAATGGCTTGATCATGGCTTTTTTGTTTAAATAAAAATGATTTCTATAGATAGTAGTGTAAAATTGTAGTAGTGTGAAAGTGTGGTCCTTAGCACAGGTTTTCTTAATTTCACATTTAATTTTTAGAAGGGATTTTTTTAAAGACTTGTAAAGAAAACTAGTTTATTATTCAAAAACCATCAACAACTGTATTCCCTTCCTTCCCCCCCCGTAAAATCATTTTAGTGGGTCTTAAAAAAGAAAATTGTTTAGGATTAATATTGAAATATATTCAGATACGTGTAAAATGGGAACACAGCATTTTTCATACCATGCTTTCACATTAAACTAAAACCAAATCAAAGGTGTGATCAAAGAGAATTTACAGAGATGGGCAGGTTTAATATCCTTAGTGCTTTCCATTGACAGATCAGACAGGTAGCACAGTACGTGAAGTAGATAAGCAGATCTGAACTATAAAGTCACCCCATCTAAAGATTTAAGCTATGGACAACCAGCTATATTTCTTATCCATATCATCCCACTGTCATGTTCTCTTGCCAGCTTTAAACATTTTTACTGGAAAAATGTGACTATTTAATATTTTAGTGTTAGCCCTATGCCTTCATATAAATCTTGCTTTACTGCATTGGAACAGACCATTCAGACTTTAGATCCCTGAGTGGGAGTGTGTTTAAGCTGTATGTGGTCAAAAGGGACCAGCAAGATTTAGCTTCTAGGTCTTTTTCCTAATGTGTGCCAACAGCACAGTTGATTTATGTAAAAAAGCCTATTGGAATTACGCAGCAAGTACATGGCTACCAAAGCTACTAATGGTAGAGTTAGTGACACTAATATGTAGAGATACCAGATGACACTGTTGACAGACCTTGTCCTGTCCCACCTTTTTCTCTTTCTCCTCTCCTCCCCCTTTCAAAATATGTTAGATAATATTGCAGGTAATATTCAGGAAAGGAAACTCTGGTCACTTCTTTAAATGTAGGTATTGAAGGTATTGATTTTTTTTTAATTATTGTTTCTTCTATCCCAAACAGTCCATAAGCTAAAGCTCACCTAAGTTATACTTTCAGTCAGATTAGTTCAGTTGCTCAAAATCATGGCCAGTGATGGGTTTTGCCCTTAGAAATCAGAATGAAAAAGCAGTCACTTTAAGTCTTGAATAAGCCTCACTTGAGTGCTCTGGCTGATTTTTCCTTTCTTTAGAATAAGTCTGACAGCACAGTATGAACTTGTATCTGGCCTAAAAGTTCTTCTTGGTGCCATGTGAAAGCATTTACCATAAGAAAGGAAAATATTAAATGCCAAGCACAGGAAAACTTTCTCACTGGAGAAGTCCCCTCTTTCTATCTTCAAAGTTAGTTTTAAAAAATCCTTTACAAATATGTAATGAGTAAAGACCTGCTACTCCCTGTACGTGCTTATGTTCTGACAACTTCAAAAGTATCTCAGTACCTTTGCCTGGAGTCAAATTGTCAAAGGCACAATGAATCTAAGCCTTTGTAGCCTCCTTTGGTATGTAAATGAACCAATTTTTTTCCTATATCCATTATGTAGATTTAAGTCGTGGTTCTCTATGCATGTCAGGAAGGCTAAATCTTGTTTCAATCTTTGCTGAGAGGCTATTCACAATTGACACAATTACCATAAATATAGTTTTCTGGTAACTATTTTACTGTTTTTAGAGGCATAATTTAATACATCTATTCAAATGTTAAGGTCCTTAATTTGCATTGACCTTTTCCTCCTATATCATATAGGACCTTAATTTTGACTTCAGGTCTATCCATGTGACTCTTACTAAAGTTAGCCGTATTAATGTATGAGCATATCTGACACAAGATATAACTTAACATCCCAAACAGGTGATATCACATGTATATGATACAGTTCAGGCTATATACCTTTCATAGTTTTAGAATCCAAATAATTAAACTGTAATTGCAGCATAAATTTAGTATAATTTCAATTGCCTTTTTTTTAAGGAAAACATTCAAACCCTCTTCTTCCCAGAAATTTTGTTCAATCATCGTTCATGTTAGGATTAAAAAATGTGACCATTTTACAAGGAGATATCCAAAGTTAGACTCATCCTTTTAAATATTTACTATTGATTTGGTTTATTGTTTTGGGCTGGTTTGGTGGAGGGAGGGCAGGTTCTGGGTTTTTTGTTTTGGTTAGTTTCGGTTTGGGTTTTTGTTTGTTTGTTTTTGTTGTTGTTGTTTTCTTTGTGTGTGTGTGTTTTGGGTGGTTTTGGGGATTTTTTTTTGTTTGTTTGTTTGGTTTGGTTTGGAGTTTGTGGTTTTTTTTTTTTTTTTTTTTTTTTACCAGGAGCGTATATTATATATTCCATGTTACATGTATATTATAGCAAAAGACCTGTGATAGAGGTTGAATGTGAACTCTGCCTAGAGCAGCTACATCACTAGATGGCTGACTGCATCCGTTGACTTGGAGCAGAACCACTACATACTCTGCTCTTAATTTGTCTCATAACTTGTAATGAAGATGTTATTTTAGTAGTGGAGTGAGTTTTGAGAACACAAAATTTTCTACTGCTTCAAAAATGCAAGGGCTCAAAAATCTTTTGATAAAGTTTTCACTTTAGTAAAAGGCATGTCAACTTAGAACTAAGTACATGTGGGTTTTTTTCTCAGAAAGAGTACCCCTTTTGTCAGCTGGTCAAGCAGAAGTAATCCATGTGAGATACATCTATCCTAAAATGCATGTCTTGTTCTAGCATTTTATATTGATTACCTAAAAGTCACCTGAAATGGTCTAGAGAATGTAATGTTCTACTCTGCTGTTAGTTTACCAGATGAAGTGACGAATTTCCAGGGCTGTTACTAGCCCAAACTCTCTTTTCTCAACCTACTCTCTCTCTTCCTTTTCCAGAAATAAGTGCTGTGGGACCCTCTCCCCAGAGACATACCTCCATGCCTATTCCTTTCATTTATCACAAGGGAGAGACCCACGCATTTTGTAATACAGCTTCATTATATTTCACCTGCAAGTTTCCATTAACCAGAAGTGTCCAGTGATTTGCTGTTGTTTTCTTTTAGTGATTTATACAGAGCTCATGTAAGAAAGATCACAAGAGAAACTTTGCTAGGTCACCATTACTCTGGAAAGAAGGGAACTTTGGAAATTATGGGGAAAACCACTCCAAATATATGAGAATGCAATTTCAGGAAAGCTTTGTTAGGATAGCCACAAATATTGATAAGGCTTCAGCACAGACTTAAGATTAAAATTCAATGGGAATTAAAGTGTGCGTATATGCAGATATTAGTGCATTGGGAAGGGGAATGTGGAATTTTACCAGTTAATGAATTAAGATAATTTCAACTATACAGGCAAAACAATGATGACGGTTAGGTTTTTGTCTTAAAAACCAATTAGTGGGAATTTCCTTTTAAGAGTATATTAGCCATCGTTTCATTCATCATTTAGGATAAGCTAGTGCATTTCACACTGTGAAGTGCTAGAGGCAGTTTCACAGAAGAGGTACAAATGACTTAGTTAGTTTTACAACAATATTTCTATCCAGTCTTCAGCTTGTCATGCTAAGCATAGAAAATTAGAGACAATGCCATTCTTGTGGAGGCTGCCAGAACAATAAAGTGGCACTGGATCTGATTTTTTTTTCCCACGGTAGTGCCTAGAGGTCAGGACTGTGTTGGACTAATCACTTTACCTTGTGTGGCCAGAAACAGTCTCTGTCCTAGAATCCTAAAGTAATTTAAAATTTTAAAGATATTTCCTTAATATCTTGGAGATCAAAGTGGTTTTGATAATAATTTTAAGTTTTCATTTTCTAGTGAAGTGAATATTAAACTATACAACTGTTCAAAGGTACCCTCACTAAGTTCGTGGACGACATCAAGTTGGGTGGCAGTTTTGATCTGCTGGAGGAAGGAAGGCTCTGCAGAGGAATCTGGAGAGACTAAATAGATGGGCCAAGGTTAATGAAATGAGGTTAAAAAAGGTCAAGGACTGTGTTCTACACTTCAGCCAACATAATCCCATGCTTCAGGCTGGGGGAAGAGTGCATGGAAAGTGGTCCAGAAGAAAAGGACCTGAGGGTGCTGGTCAACAGCAATGGAACATGAGCAATCAGTGTGCCCAGGTGGCCAAGAAGGCCAATGGCATCCTGGCTTGTATCAAAAACAGGGTGGCCAGCAGGACTAGGGAAGCAATTGTCCTTCTGTACTTGGCCCTGGTGAGGCCACACCTCAAGTACTGTGTCCAATTCTGGGCCCCTCACACCATGAAAGACACTGAGGTGCTGGGGCATGTCCAGAGAAGGGCAACGAAGCTGGTGAAGGGTCTAATGATTAAGTCCTATGAGAAGCAGCTGAGGGAGCTGGGATTGCTTAGCCTACAGAAAGGAGGTTCAAGGGGGACCTTATCACTCTCCAGAACTACTTGAAAGGAGGTTGTAGCAAGGTAGCAAGCAATCTCCTCTCCCAGGCAACTAGTTACAGAACAAGAGGGCATAGCCTCAAGTTGCACCAGGGGAGGTACAGGTTGGACATCAGAAGGAATTTCTTCATGGAAAGGATTGTTAAACATTGGAATGGACTGCCCAAGGAGGTGATGGAGTCATCGTCCCTGGAGGTGTTCAAGAAGCAACTGGACATGGCACTTAATGCCATGGTCTAGTTGGTAAGGTAGTGATCAGTCAGAAGTTGGACTTTATGATCTCAGAGGTCTTTTCCAACCTAAATGATTCTGTGATTCTGTGATTAAATTCTTGGGAATCTTTTTAGTGCTAATCTGTGCTATTTTGATATATAAACCATGCTTTATGCTTTCTGTTTACTGACTGGATTTTTCACATAAGTAAACCAAAGAAGAAGAAAAACAATTATTGCACTCCTCACTCTGCTGGAGATGGCCACATCTGGTGAGCTTCAGGACCTATGAGATTCTTTACTACTCCCTGCCAAAGGCAGTTGCAGTGGGATGCCTCTCCTCCCAGTGCTGGATGGCTGTGGTGGTCCCATGTCCCCAGGAACAAGGAAGAGGGTGGCTGAACCCATGCTACCCATAGGCACACACTATTCCAACCCAGCTTCGTTCATCACTTTCCCCACCTTTGGTCCTCCCACTTATCATCCCATCTATTAAATTCTTAGTTCTGCTGTCTCAAATCAGTGTTACTCAAGCAGAAGAGGCAGTAACAGTATTTCTTGGTTCTTGTACTTACAATGCTTTTGAGTTTATTCTCAAAGATCAAAAATATTCATGTTCTGAAATAATTTTTCAGCATAGCAGAAATTTGTCCTAAATATTGCAAAATTTATATAAAATTTCAAATAAACCTGTCCATTCTTCTCTCTACGGTACTGAGCCACTCTGAGATGTGAATGCAACATCATATTTATTTGTAAATATCATGAAGGTGCAACCACTGATTCGTTGCATCTGCAGACTCTGCCACTTTCCCCTCTATTCATTCCTCAAGCTGTTAATATATTAGTGGAATTTCTCAAATGTGAACACAGTTTTAACTTCCAGATGCTCCTTCTTTCCCTGCAAGTGCCAAGGTAGGCAGATATGAATTACATCTTCTCTTGAAAATAGATGTACCTTGGTTGCACTGGAACAATTCCAGCGTCAGTCTTGTCCCACTGGAGGGAACAGATGTTTTCCTGGTGAAACCATTTAGCTAGGAACAAAAAAAGCATCTTATTATGTGTCTGTTTTCTAGCCCAGAAATCTCATTTTTGGGCAATTCCACATCTCCCTGATTTCCTATGTTTGTGTAAATAAGCAGGAAGAGACACCTTTCCTCTTGTCCCATACAATGTCTGTAAAAAATTATGTGGGAGTCTGAATTTCTGGTCTTTTGAGCACACAGGACACAGTAAATAGTTATGATTAATA
The DNA here is from genome assembly GCF_001604755.1 of Lepidothrix coronata. Taxonomy (NCBI): domain Eukaryota; kingdom Metazoa; phylum Chordata; class Aves; order Passeriformes; family Pipridae; genus Lepidothrix; species Lepidothrix coronata. Next base: position 7,990,347 of record NW_016690185.1, on the reverse strand, counting down.
TTAGGATTAATATATGATTAATATAGGATGAGAAAGTATTGGTGGAAAAAAGCTTATATTAGTAAGTCCTTAAAAAAATTCTTCTCTTGCCCTCCACTACTCATTTTCTCAGATATCTGGTGAAGAGCTTGTAGTTCACTATGTAATGTGGAAATCAATCTGCAACCTGAAAAAAACAAAACAACCAACCATCCAAAAAAACACTAACATGTTTCTTTTTGTTACACAAGAATAGGTATCAAAACAAACAAAATATGTGAAGTCCGCTAAAAAAATGGAGTGTTTACAAAAGCCTGTGAAGTCCTGGTTGTTCACAGTATTCCTCTTTCTCCTCTCAGTTCTCATCTTTGAATGTAAGCAATACCAAAGCTTCTCTTTAAGAGTTCAGAAACTTCAGTGTATTTGTGAAAGTATATTTTAATATAATAGTTGTCTCAATAGTTTCCTCACTAGAAAAACCTTTTTTCAGTTGTCTCTAAGGTATATACAAGTGAAAACCACCTTCCCATAGATACACTGGTTTAAGTTAGCATAAATGAAAACAGATAATGTGTTCATGTTTTTATGGGAGACATTCTTCACACTTCCATTCTTCAAGATATCATTGACAGTTTTTCTCTGTCTCAGTCTTTTCGTGTTTGTTATTGCTAACTCTTCAGCATTTGTAGCCTTATTGAATATGTCCAATATTGAACCTTTTAAATAACTATTGTTGCTATTACTGCTAACAAAATCCTTATTGTCTTTAAGATATTGTTGACAATAATTTCACTCTGTCTAATTACATAATTCTAAGTCTTCCAAAGTAGAAGCACTTACTTAGGTCTTCAATCAAAGTTGCCTGCATGAAATTTGCTAAATCTCTGAATTTGGTTTTGGAAAAGATTCACATGTTTTCAACCACGGTCAGGACTTGATATCTATGTTTACTTTCAATTTTTCTGTTTCTTTTGTTCTCACAGTCTTTCTTTTATTCTTGCAGTAATTGAAAAGCATTTTTTCAATAATTTTGAATAAAACTAGAACTGCAGTAGTGCCTCATCAGCTGAAAGAGTACATATTCTACTTGAAAGAACACATATTTTTAGTCCTTATTATCATTCAGTACCTAGCTGATTTACTTTTGGTTGCAGAAACTTAACTTTTGTTTGGGGTTTTCAACTTGCTTAGATGCCAGGACAATGAAATGGGAAGATAAGAGAATCATAAATTATTTAATTCTTCATTGATTTTATAACTAGAATTTCATGAACACTTTTTTGGACATAGATATGAAAAATGTGAACTTCCTAACACATGGACTATTATTTTTCTGCAGATCTCTTGTATAAATACCATTTTCATGGCTTGTATGCTTCTGAAGGTATCATCAGAATTTATTCTGTACAGAAGTTACCTGCCAAAATTTCCATTATATAAATCTGCAAGTGCTTCAGCACTCTAACCCTTTTTAATCTCTACTTCTTTCTACAAAGAAGTAGCTCCTGATTAAAGGTGATGTGAACTGAAGTATCAGCTGGGACAGAAACACACTGTGCATGATAAAATCTTGACAATAATTTTCCATGACAAGTAGATCTTACACTTTCTCATACTTGCATGCTTGTTATCAACATTTTCAGTACTTGGTCATGGGAATGGTGACTTTAGCAAGCCCCGATATCTAATGGTCCTCTATGTCCATTTCTGTAGTGGTTTGCTAGGGAATAGCAACCCCTGAGGAATGAATACCCAAGGGACACTGTCCAGTTGTAATCCACCAGGTCTGAGCATTTCTGGAAATACAGGGAAGACAATCTAACCTATGCCTGTCTGGTGTCAAGGAAAGTTTTCCTGCCATCTCTCATAACAGGTATGTTGTGAATGTCCCTTAAAAGCTAATACTGCTCTCGCCCTCATCAGCAAGATGAGTAGAAATGATCCGTTGATTTGCACTGTTGATCAGGCTCAGCTGTATGTGAGACTGATGTCTTATTTAAGTCTTATCTCAGACAACCCTTTTGTCACAGTTCTGAATGATGGAAGAACCCTAAAGACACTTTAGCTTTTCTCCACTTACCTGTCAGAAGCACCCTGCCCGGGCGGGCCCTGGGGAGTGGACTGTGTGCTGCGCAGTATGTAGGTAGAGTTCTTTAAGAACATCATCCTATACAGTTTATTTCACACTTCCTATGTGACACTCAGCCTAAGGTTTAAATAAAGCACTACCTTAAACAACAAAAAAACCCCAGGAAAAATAGAAAGCACAGTACAATGTATCATGCCCTTTTTCTATTTCATTATTTGAATATTATTGCTACTCATTCAATTATATTAGATACATTTTGTGTACATCTTGTCTTCTATTGAAATAGTTTTATAGCATGCTACGTCTTGTAGGTTTGGGGAAGTGAAAGATTATCAGTTACATGACCATAAGAACATAGTAAATGTAAGATGTAAGGCTGAAATATTTATCATAAAGTAAATGTTCGTTTTCTATAAACATGAAAGTATGCATTTTTTATGTATTAGCACTTACCTAATTACAGCTGAAGCTGCACTCTATTGATATAATAGAAGAGGAAATTAATAAAGAAAGGTTAGATGATGAATGGGCCTTTGACCAGAATATAACACACAGTAAAATCTTGCAAACATATAGGCAGAATAACTAAGTAACTCTCAAAAGCTTTATTAAAAATTTAGAAAGGACCATCAATTTCTACATCTGCAGAGGACATCTCTATGTCTTTTTATTATACTGGCAAAGTTATGAGTTGAGACTGCTTTATTAATACTAAATACAATACTAATTAAATATCAGACAATTGCTTGAAAGTTTCCTGAAACAAGAAAGTAGCAATAGCTTTGGTATTCTTAACATCCAAGAAGGAAATGTTTGAGAAACTTTATACATATGTATAGATATGCCGAATGTGTATAAATGGCTTAAAAAGATGTCTAAGAAGCCAAACAACTACATTCATGGGAAGCCTGAGACATGTTTAACATAAACATTACACGATGTAGAGGAGCAGTGAACTAGAAGTTAGAACGGGAGACCTGGGTTCAGCTCTGTCTCCTACCAGTCTTCCAGTATGATCTCCTCTCTTCCCATGACTGCTCCATTCCTTCCTTTCTTCAGAATGAAAAGAATATGGCCTTTTGTCAGAGTGTGAACTGAGAGGAAGATAAATATTAGAAGACCAGGGGCAGATAAATCCAGATTTGAAGATTATAAAAGTATGCAGACCAGAACTGCACATTTTGAATATTACCTGAGACTATGTGAAGGTTTAGTAAATAGGAAAACATTGTATTTATATGGACATGTTTGAGAATCATTAGAAGATTTATGAATCAGGACAGGTAGTTTGGAAAACAATGCCAGGCTGAAAAAAGTGTTCTTTCACTTTTTCACAAAAACCTTTCACAATAGGTTTTTCTGTTGTATGGGAAAGGGTGGGATAAAATCAGGACAAATATGCCTAAATATTCTTTTCATGGTTGAACTTCAGGCAGAGGTATGCAACTTTGTTCTTCTCTTTTTCAGTCAGAGAGTGAAGCACAAAATAACTAAGGTTGGGGCAAGATGCCAGGAACATTATAGAGGTCCTGCAAGTTGTCTGATGTTCATGCAAGACACTCAAGCTCAGTGGAAACTTTGCAACAGCTGCTGTTACTATGGGCTAGGAATACTGGAGCTCCTACTATATGGATCTGCTCTACAGAGAATGTGGGGAGGTGTTACAGCTTGTGAAAGATAGCTGAATGTTTTTGTGATGACTTCGTGCATGTTTACAACACATGCTAAAGATTAGTTGATTTACAATGCATAGAAGGAAATAAGGAAACCAGGTCAAAATTTTTCCCCAATGTAGATCACTTTCTGTTCCAGTTACCGATAACAACTTGGAGGAGTCATTTCAAGGTGATGGGTTTGTTTTAACTTGGAATAAAATCTTTTTAACTGTACCGAGGCAAGACTAACATTATGAAAGTTTTGGGACTGATCATGTAATTAAAAAAAGTGGAAAGATTTTTTTTTCTGTTCTAAGATGTACCACTAAAGTTTGATGACTACTCTGCTGAAGTCTGCTTACATTTTAATTAGTCTTTCATGACCCAAATAAGGTAGAACCCTATGTCTAGTATTATAATGCAGACATGGGAACTGAGAGGCTATGAACTTCAGAAATAATCACATTCCAAAAATGTAAACAAATGGATTCCTCATCCATACCTAGGGCAGAAAGTTGCCCAGAAAGAGCAACTCAGAGACATTTCAACATTTTTGTCCCATTTTTATGCTAATCAGAAAAACGCAATGAGAGGGAATTAAAATGAATGATAAATTTGCAACATTCTGTGCTGGTGAAGAGTCTAGAGCACAAGAAGTCTTATGAGGAGCAGCTGAAGGAAAATGGGAGAAAAGGGGCTTAAGGGGGACCTTAAGCTCTCTACAGCTACCTGAAAGGAGGTTGTAGTGAGGTGGATGTCAATCTCTTCTCCCAGGTAACAAGCAATGGATAAGAGGAAATGGCCTCCAGCTGTGCCACAGGAGGTTTAGGTTGGACATTAGGAAAAAATTTCTTCATAGAAAGGGCTGTCAAGCACTGGAATAGGGTGCCCAGGGAAATGGTAGAGTCACCATCCCTGGAGGTCTTTAAAAGACATGTAGATGTGGCACTTAGGGACATGGTCTAGTGGTGGCCTTGGCAGTGCTGAGTTAACAATTAGACTTGATGACCTTAAAGGTCTTTTCCATCATAAGTGATTCTATAATTCTGTGCTCTGACCAGGAATGTGTAGTTTGAATTTGTTTTCTAGAATTTGGAATCTTATATTGCTAAGACAATTTCACAACTCTCTCATTAGACAATATTTTTATTTCATGTGTATTGCAAACACATAAGTTTATAATTAATGGATTCTTCCTTTTGTTTATGTGTGTAGAAGCTTAATGAGAGTAGGATAAAGAAATATTTTAGACATAGTCTATATAGATAGGTTTTAAAAATAAATATTCTTCTTCTACTTTTGGAATCTTTTAATTTAGAGAATATTTCTATTTTCTCTGTTATTGAATATGTTTAAAGGACTGCTAGCCTACAAGTAAAACTTTTATTCAAAATTAAGACGTCACTTCTCTGAGTCACTTAACAATGGATCAAAATTCTTTCTCCTTTCCTGAGGCTTAAATCCTACACTAAAAACATCTTCCCCAGGTATCATATCTTTTATATGGATAAATATTTACATTTTCAAGGAGATACAGAAAAAACTATTTTTAAATGTTATAATTGAGCAAATTTATACTGAAAAAAATAGATATATATTCACAATATTAGGATTTTTTTCTGTATCACCACTGGAAATTTTGTGCTTAGTGAAAAAATTTACTTTAAAATTGTTTCATTGGTTTATGAGAAACCCATTAATACAGAATGTTATGGCATATATATTTAGAAAAAAACATTCATTTTGAATTTGGATCTACTCTGTCAGATGGCAAAATAAGTTAGCATCTTTTGTAGGAAACAGGAGAACCTTGAGCTATATTAATCAGTTAATGATTCTGCCAATTCTTTCTCCATAAATCACAAAAGTTGTATAAAGCCATTATCATATACCAGAAAAGACTAGGCAAAGAAAATATCCTGCCCATACAACAACACTACTAATATATAGGCAAAAAAATAATTACTTTAATAACCTTGTGCTTCTTGGTATCTTCCATGCATATTCCCCAAGGCAATCATACAACTTAGGTGATGTTTCAAGTTAGAGTTGATGTAGAAATTGGAACTTAACTCATAGTTTGTAAATAAAGAAAATAGCCTTTTTAAATGCACACAAAGTGTTACAGGAGCATTTGGATGATACTCATGGGCACGTGGTGTGACTCTTGGGCATGGTCCTGTACAAGGCTAGGGTTTGCACTTGATGATCCTTGTGGATCCCTTCCAGATCAGCATATTCTGTGATTCTGTTCCTTTTCACCCATTCATTTTTGCAAGACAAGGTCGTAGCAGACACCCAAAGGCTAAATTTGGATTTCATAATTTGTTCGGGCAAGCAATGGTGGAGAGATACGGAACCGTACTTACTTGTGCATACATTTTAATCCAGATTTGCCCATAATTTCAAGTTTTATTTTATATGCTGGGGCCCCTGGTGGTCTAGTGGTTCGGGTGCAGGACTCTCACCGCTGCGACCCGGGTTCGATTCCCAGCCCCCCGGGCAGATGGAGCTCGTCAGCCCTGTAAGGCAATCCATCTAAGAGAAGGTCACTCTAAACAAACCTACATTCTGAGGACCTCACTGCCGCTGTCCAAGCTTGCTCGGCCCCGGCAGATGAACCTCAGGATTAAAGGGTGGGCTCAGTTCAGTTCATGCTGTGTCTCACCTAAAAAATCCACTGCGCAGGCTCGAAGGGTTAATGACCTTTCCCAAATCTTCGCTCGCGAAGACTGGCCATTATTTTATATGCTACATGAATATCTCCCTTTCTAGTGAGAAATAATTCTAGAGAATGGGTCAATTTCTGGAGCTAAACTGTGTAGCCAGGTAACCACTCCTCAGCATTTATCACTAGGATAAAATAGAGACCTGAATCTCATATCTGTGTGATCAGTTGAGCTCCTTATTATTATATCTCATCTACTCTGCAGAGATCTGAAGAGGCGTGATAGGAAGATTTGAATTGCAGGTAAATCTCTAGCCCCTTATAATAGATGATGAGGTTTTGGGACCTGATATCCAGGTCACAGAAGCAGGAATCCCTAAACCAATCTTTAGGCTATTCATTATGTTTCTAAGCTACTCTTCTGGGTTTGTTTGTTTGTAATATAGTTGGCAATATTAGAAGTTCTCCAGACTTAGGTATGGGTACAAGACAGATTCACTAGTAGTCCCATTTGTTGTTAATTTACTTAGTCAGCTATGGCTAACAATTTCTAAAACGTGGTCATGACCTTGTTCTGCAGACAAGTGTTGATTGATTTGGGCTGTTGGGAGGAAGGATGCAGAGAATGGATATGATTACTGAAGTAATTTTGTTTTTTCCTCAGGTGACATTCAAAGAATCCTAAGTCTTCTTAGTTTTCCTTCTTTTCTGTGTGTAGATGAGGTGACATAAAAATATCTGCATAAGGAGAAAAAGAGAAAAGAAAACAAACACCTAGGACTCTCTACATGTACATGAATACCATGTAATGATCTTTTCTCCTCAAACTTAAATTGACAACTTTTTCACACATTCCAAAACTTGGCCAGGGTATAATCCTGAATAAAATGGATTAAGATATGGCTAAATCACCATAGCTGCTTCAAAAATGAGTGTAAGTGAGGGCACATTGACTTTTTCTTACTTGGATTAAGATTTTGGTTTTAAAATGGGTCTCAATAGTCTCAAAAACATCCAATTTTCTCCAGATTACTTAATATTAACTTGAAATAATATCCTCTAAGATGCAATCATCTGGCATAACCTTCTATTAAGGAAACCTTTGTAAGAAAGTGTAAAGATTTCTCAGCTCTTGAGGATTCCAGAATACGTTAGATGACAGGTGTGTTGTGAATATGAACCCTCAACAAAGATCAACTGTTCTCACTGTGACAGCATAGTCTATGTGTCTCAGCTGCCCATAGACAACATTCCTATTTCCAAATAAAGATCAGAGATGAATGACATTATTAATTTAGTTTATCAACATCATACTTCATCTTCAAATTGCAATTTTTGGAATCATTATTGCAAAAAGAAAATGATGAAACACATCATTAACTTTTACCTAAACCCTGAATTCTATTCCTTGGTGTCAGTTCAAGAGCCCTTTTGTGCCCTAAAATTGAAAGGATAATTTCCAAAGGATCCTGTCAGACCAAAAAAAGGAGAAAAGAAAAAAAAAATCCAAAACCTTCAGAGGAACCACTTCTATAATGACTGCACTGCGTCCTAGAATTCTTTTCTTCTGCGAACACACACTGAATATAAAGAGTACATCAGAAAGGATTTTGGACTTATATTTTCATAGGACCATAACTTTAACAACAAGTTTCAGAAAACCTTGTTTCCCTAGTATTTTACATGCCTATGCAGCAGACTTGCCTTTAGCTATTCTGTAAGTATGCAAATGTCATACTCTCATATTTATTATCCCTGACAAGATAGACCTTGGTTCATCTGTTTACCATAGCTAACAACTGTCTCTTGTGAAATTGGTTATACTATTTTATAAGCCATATAACAGTTTTCTTCAGTAGATCTCTTTCAGTTTTGTCTCTCACAGGCAGCATGACCTGTAATACAGTTTTGTAGCAAACTGTCATTTACAGATGAAACCTATCAATGACATAGATGACTGGCTTGCCACAAGCACTAATTTTAGTTTTCCCCTTCTGTCAGATGAGGAATTTTGTCTCCAATTTTTAGCAAAGTCTTTTATATATATATATGTATATATATTGTGTATATATATATATATACACTGCATAACCCAGTTTTGCAATTTCTACTGTTTGCTAAAAATGCTTTTTTCTTCTGTCTCTGGTAAGACGCCTGTGACCAAGTTTCTTAATATGACTCATGATACTTCCATTTACACTGCGCATGTGGTGAGCTCCATATTTGAGTTCTACTGTGACTGGGTAGCTCCATATGGAAAACTTGACAGACTTGCAATATGAGACACTGCTGGCACCATAACTTGCAGAGAGTATTTTGAATTATTGTCAGAATTACTTTTGTTCTCAGAGTCTGTAGATATCAGTCCATTAAGACATATAAAGTTGGTCCTACCTTCTCAGTCAGGGTAGCTTGGAATAAATGAAATCAATAAAATTATCTTATTAATCATTCCTTGATACACGTATTTGAGGGAAACAGTAGTTCCACCATGGGAAGCACAGATCTGGAATTGTCTTTACAGAGTCTCTTTATACCGATACAGTGGTCCAGAGTGGAGATAGGTGTTTGTAACCTACTATTTATTCTAGTAACTTTCACTATCTATTATGACTCTCATTATTTCCCAGATGGGAACAAATTTTTTTCTTCCATAATAAAAAAATAAGTCAATGTTTTTCTCTCATCCCTTCTGAATGTTTCAAGGATGTGTAGAGTTGAGTTTCCAAAAACTAATAACAAGGGGAATGCATACAGTGCTTTGCTTCAGAAGGTTTCCTGCTATTTAGAGATAAATGGCAATCGTTTTCCTTCAACCTTCGTTTTGACATTTTAAAAGATAAGATGTACCTCTCAGCTTATATCAACTCAGGAGTGTGTCTAAATATCATTTGGCATCTCCTTCTGAAATGTCAAATTTCTAAGATGAATGGGAAGGTAAAACTTTTTACTGTTTTAAAGCACCATTTTATTTTCAAAGAAGGGAAGGTATTACTACAGATCAATAAAAAATTCAGGTATGGATCCAAATAAATAATGGATTTTTCAGGGTGCTAGTAGTTTAGTATTGAGTGTTCAGAATTCAGTTACATTCTTATCTCATCTGCATACTGAGAAGTTGGTAATGAAACATTTGATTTTTAACAAATCTCAACATTTCCAAAAGACAATTTAAAAAACATATCAAACTGAAGAGTTATTTCAAAGAGGAGATTTTAAATGTCTAACTTTCAGATCATGAAAAGGCAAAGTCTGCTGCCTTTTGGAAAGGAAGCAGCTCAGTGTCCCTTTGCCATACTTGGTATCTAGTTTATATTGAAGAAAATGACATTTCTCTTGTTCTTATCAACTGTACTTTGTGCAGCTTTGATTTTATAAAATAGTTTATTCTATTTTGATTATTGTTCACCCTTGTGGTCTGCTAAGTTCTCAAGAAACTACTGCAGAAAATGATATAGTTGTAAGTAAAATGATCTGTAAAATTTCCCAATAAATCTGCCATCTTTTAAATCTGGTCCATAGGATTTCCCTTATTATTTTGTATAAAGTAATTTCAGGTATGAATTATTGCAGAGAGGTTACAATCAGTCATATAAGACTAACAAAGAAGATCTTTTAACTACTACCTAACTACTAATCTTTTCCATGTCTGAAGTACTTCAAATCAGAATCATATAAAAGCTCATTGAGATACATATGCGCACTAGAAACATTTCCATAGATCAGAAGGTTAAAGGTCATATCAGCATAATGTTCTTTATAATGAATTTTGGAATGAAGTAAAGACATTTTTACACTTCCTTGCTAAGGTATGAGACAAGTTTTCTTCTACTTAACTTGAAGTATAGACGAATGCTCTACTAGACTATGAAATTCAAACATAAAAGAAAGGAGAGAAATTCAGCTTCAAATCTCTGAAGTTCAGCTTTCCAAGCGATTTAGGGATCATCTTGTATGAATTTTCAATGGGATATGGTTTCCTAGATCCTGCAGACATCTGTTGACCTAACTGAGACCTCTGAAGTCAAAGGTTAAATGTAAGTCAGCTGAGAGGGAATTAACTTATTTTACTGCTGATTGTATTTTAAAGCACAATGTAACTTGGGTCTGGCTGAAACTGGTTTTCCCTTCCCCTCCCTGAAGTTCTCAGACTGTTTCAAGACATCTGTACAAAGAGGTAGAATTCCTCTTCTTCATATGTAATTTATCTAATACTACAGTTCATACCTTGGCCTATTCCAGAACAGGTAATAGCAGGTATTAGTATTTTTTTAACAGGACCCAATATTGCATTCCTGAAAAAGCAGGCATTTTTTTTTCTCAGGGGAAATCTGATTGAAGCAAAGAGACCTTTTCATGGTTATATGTATTTATTCCTTTTCAAATCTTCTGAAGACCTTTTCTTCTTGGTTACACTGGTTGCTAGAGAAAATTGAATTTTCCAGCTGTAGAAGACTGTCTTCCCTACTAGCCCATTCCCCTTTCTGAGCTTTTCTAGACAAAACATCCTTGATTTCTACTACTTGAATTTATCTCCTTGATCAGGAAGAGGGAGAAGTCCAGGTTGCCCTCAGGGGATTCTAACTCCTTTTGTATAGCAAAGGTTCAAATCCGTCATTTGAATCTGCATGGCAAGAAGTTAACCACATATGCCAACTTATTACATGAGGTACAACTAATCTTTTATATACATAAAAGTATTTCCAAAGCAATCTTTGAAGCTATCCTCCGGAAAAAAAAATCAGATACATGCATACAAATAATTTTAAATAGATGTAAATCGAGGGTTTGAAATTATTTTGACTTGGTATTCTTGGAGTATGATGAAGAACTGCTGTGCTTCAACTGATTTATTATTTTAAAAAGTGATTTATAACAGGTATATGATGCATTACATAAGAAAAAGCAAAATATAGTAAGAAACTTATTTAAAAAATGTTGGAACTTAGTTTCTGAGTTTTCCATAGTTCTTTTGTTTAGAGTCACTAGCACTTCAGAACAGGTTTTGTAAAATTGCTCCATGTGGAAAAAAAATTCTCCCATACATTTCATATTTCTCCTTTTTATTATAAAGGACACTTACATAAAAATAGCAGATTGGTTTCTTAAAATTTTATTTTCTTTATCTGCTCCCTCCCATTTATAATCATTGTAATCCTCACAATATATTGACATGGAAGTGATTGTAATATCACAAGGGAAGCATTATGACTGCAAGTAGGCTATAAGCAGCAGGTTCTTAAAGTGAAAAGATCCAGTTTCGATACAAGTAACATTGAAAATAAAGAGCACTGGAGAAATCAAATGCTGTTTAAGATGGATTTTTTCTTTGATACTTGTTAGGTGTTATTTGATTAAAAAAATGTCAACAATATAGGACAAGCCAACAAGTCAGAGGATTGGTCCAATTTGTGTACTGTCCTGTCTTCACCAGCAGCCACTGGTTGAGGAAAAAGTTTTGAGTTCAGACGTTAAATACTTAACCCCTGCCCTTCCGGAATACTTGCTCAGCATTCAGGGATATGAAATAAAGAAAATTAATGAGTCACAGACTGTATCTTCATATTCAAAAGTCCTTTTTACTTTCATGTAGTTGCCCACTCACTATCACGATCTTTCTGTACATCACTGGAAAGTAATTTTCTGATCATGCAGCTATGGAGGTTTTCTAATTAATATTAGTTAAACTATTTTCTTCAGAGATTTGTTACTTTCTTTCCACATAGCACATGATAGTGTACTCTAGCTGTATTGGGTTTGCATGGAAACATTTTGGTAACAGAGGAGACTAGAGTGGTGGCTTCCATGAAAAGCTGCCAGAAGCTTTCCCAACAAAGCCAATGCCAGATAGCTCCAAGATGGACCCACCGCTGGCCAAGGCTGATTCCATCACGATGATGGTAGCATCTCTGGGATAACGGGGGGGGTGTGGTGAAACAACTGTGTAACTTCAACCAGAAAGAGTGAAAATGATCAGTGAAGAAGGAGAAGGTGCTCCAGGCACCTGCAGCTCCTGATGCAGGCCCTGGTGAAGCAGTCTGTTTCCCTGCAGCCCTACAGGGGAGCAGATGTCCATCTGCAGCCCCTAGAGGACTCCACACCCAGAGCAGGTGGGTGCCCATAGGAGGCTGTGATTCCATGGGAAGTCCATGCTGGAGCAGGCTCCTGATAGAACTTGTGACACCACAGGGAACTCATGCTGGAGCAGCCTGTGCCCGGAGGACTGCATCTAGTGGAAATGATCCATGCTGGAGCAGTTCATGAAGAACTGCAGCCCATGGAAAGGCCTCAAGTTGGAAAAGTTCATGGAGGACTCTCTCTTGTGGAAGAGATTCTGTGCTGGAGCAGGGGAAGAGTTTGAGGAGTCATCCCTCTGAGGATAAAGGAACAACAGAGACAACATGTAATGAACTGACTGACCACAACCCCCATTCCCTGTCACCTTGTGCCACCGCAGGGAGGAAGTAGAGAAAACTGGGAGTGAAGTTAAGGGCGGAGTGGGGAGAAGGCACTTTTAAGATTTACATTTTATTTCTCATTACCTATTCTCATTGATTAAACTTATTTCCATAAGCTGAGTCTGTTTTGCCCGTGATGGGAGTGGGTGACTGATTTCTCCCTGTCCTTATCTTGACCCACGAGCCTTTCATTATATTTTCTCTCCCCTATGAGAGGAGTAATATAGTGGCTTTGGTGAACACCTAGCATTCAGCCAGTGTCAACCCACCACAGTATCCTAAGAAACCATAATTATTACAATTCCAAAATATATATCACATGTCAGAATACAGCATTAATAACTTCTAGTTTTCACCTCATAGTATTTAGTAGCAGTAGTACTGCTATTAGTATTATTTACTGATACTTTATGAACTACGTAGTTTCTTTGAACTAGATAATGAAATGGCTTGATACAATGTACCTTTTATTCTACAAACTTCTTATTCAAATCGATGAAATTGGTGTACATAATTTCTTGGAGAATGAATAGAAAGATTAATGCAATTTACTTCCTTAAATTATCAGATGCTCTCTATTGATCAAAAATAAAACCATTACAGTTATAATAACAGAAAAGGAAATTAAAAAAGTACACAGCACTATATGTAATTATAAGTGCCTTTTCTGAATCCAATCATTCAGCTAATTTTCATGCACCATCCTCTCCATATTCCATAATCTCTATTCTATTTCTTTTGTCATGTAGAATTGGCTGCTGCATAATCTCTAGCCCTATTTTCCACATTTCATAAAGAATATTACATTTTTATAACTATCAGTCACCAATAAATCTGCATATGTTCCCATACATACAGTCTGAGTCCCAGCTTTCTAAGCAGAAAAACTACCTTAAAGTCTGACATTTGCCAATATGCACCATATGTGTTGAGAGATTTTTCTCTTTGCATTTTTATTGCATAAACAGTAGAGTAACCCTTCAACACATTGTGCAGGGAATTTAAAAGTGTGTAAATTGTAGTATCAGTTGTGAAACTCCTTTTATATACTATTCGCTTTAGTTATTTGAGTTGCATTTATTCATATGTACAGGGATATAATATGATTCAAAAGAGAAGAAATTTCTGGATGTCAGTCATCTCAAGAGATTTATTCTTGAGATAATTTAGCTTTTCTTAAAATTGTCACATTTCTGCTCAAAAGCTTGTAGAAGCTTCTCCATACTCAGAAGACCTGCAATAGGTGCCCATGACCCTTTTCTGGGATGAACTGTAGATTCCTGGCCTTCTCACAGAGTCTCTTACAGGTAATCATGACAGAGATGAGCTTTCAAAGGGAAGCTGAATTTGCCTATTTAAGTTGTCTTTCCCTGTTCCCATCTGCTTCTCTGTCAGTGTTCCATGCATGTCCAATAGAAATCATGATCCGTGTTAGCTAAGTTTCTGATCTATTCAAGTTCACCACGGCTACAGATCATCCACAGGAAATGGTTTTAAATCCACTGTAGTTACATACTTTAGCAGTATTTGGAGGTTTTGACCAGCTGGACTCCTCTTGATCTTCCTCCTCTGAAATGTTCTGCATTCTGTTGCTCTTCATCCAGTATCTGCATCTTTGGCCTCTGGCGCTGGCCAGATAAGATGGTAGAGCCTCTCTATTCAATTGCATACAGTGGATCCTGACCTCTTCTCTCTGCTCAGAATTTTGTTTTCAGATAAACATATAAAGAAGACAAAAAGCATGAAAAAAGTCATAAGACCGCTTTAAGAAAAAGTATTATTGCTGATATTTTATTGTAAACTACTAACTATTAACCACAGCAGATATTCTGTCTTTTCCTTTCTGTAAGCCAAGGGAGAAGAAACCATACTAGAGAGGTTGAAACAGGAGGATGCCATGGTCAGGCATAAGTATCACCTGAACAACAGGCATAGATGTAATCTTTTCTTTTGGTAGAAATCATTTTCCCCGCATGGGAAAAGAGTGATTATTGTGATACCTGCAGGTCTGTGGACTCACTAAGGGTGATGTGTTATGCTTGAAAAAATGCATCAGATTATCATATATCCATTGCCCAGTTCTTCACTTAAGGATTCTAATCCCTTGTCCTCTTCTCCCTGTGGTACCTTCCTTTCTGTAGGTTGAGACTCCTGCCAGCATTATCACAACAGTGGTGGATTGATAAAGTCACCAGGTTCAAGCCCAAGGCCTGAGCTAGTGCGTAGCATAGAGTGTCAATTTATACAGCTAGTTTTACCCTTTTCTGCTTATTTAATTAGTATTTAAATATTCCAAGTGAAGTGGAATAGGTCAAAGAGGATCTAGCAATGACCTGAATCCAGAATACTCTATAGCCTATTTATTGGAGAGGTCATCTGGGGAGTGGAACAGACAAGTCAAAATCTACCCGCTCTCTCATTAAGAGCAGACTGCACTGAGGTTTCTCACATCCTAACTGCATTGCCCTAGCAACAATATTATTATTTAAAAGGGAACAACCTCTTTTTCCAGTGCTGTGACTAGCCTACTTTTAAACTGCCTAGCCTTAAAAAGCCATTGCACATTAAATATTTTACTTAATTTTTTTGTACTATTGGCGAACTAAGACTGTTATACACAAAAGAGTTGTGAAATAACAAAAATAGAGAAAATTACTCTTTTACATCTGAATGAGTCTGAATGGAGCAGGTTTGTTTGTTTTGGAGGTTTTGTTCTGTTTTGTTTTTCTGCTGGAGTAGTGGAAGGTATAGGTAAACCTGAAATTCAAAAAGGTGCTGAACTGCAAAATCAAGTACTCATCCTTAACCGTGGACTCCTATGCTTGTTATACCTCAAGGAGAGTTCAACTCACAATACAAAGGCTATTTTATCGAAGCTGCCAGAACTACAAGCTCACTCTGGACTCTGAAAGTCACATAATGTTTTACTCAAAGTTGTCACCAATTGTCAAGGTTTATTTATACTTACAAGACCTTATAGGTCTTCAGATTGTATTTTAAGTGACAACTCTGAAACCAGAGGAATAGTAAGAATCTCTGAGTTTTAGCTGTTTGGAATTTAGCAAATCAATCTGTTGATGTAAAGGTGACATTTGTGACCTGATGGGGTAGTTCTGTGTGCATGAGAAATTGTGATGTGCAGTCAGAGGTATATATCCCTGGAGTAATCTTTTTATAGAAATGTATATATAACTTCTAAAAGTTCCCATCCTCATTGAAAATCAATAGCAATCACAACCCAAAGTGCCAGGAGGCTCTGGCAGACATGTGGTGGTGGATTAAAATTGGATGGCTGAAATTGTAACAGCCTTCAGCTGCACCTTCCACTCCTATGATGGATGTTGCTCCCCCAAAGCAGGGACAACTGATCTGCTCATGAATCACCCGGTCCACTGCTGTGTTCATCTAAAATAAACTGACTTGGATTCTGGTTGGCTGTAATACGGACATTGAAATTTGTCTTGGGAGAGAAAAAGTTTATTATATGGGCAGCAAAGATGTCTGGAGAAGTTCGGGAATCTGATTTTAACCTGCAGCTGAATGACCTCTGTTAATTGTAAAAGCCAAACTCAGTAGGCTCCATCAGGTGATTTCAAAGCAACGAAAATGCCTGTTTTTCTCATTCCCCCGCTGTGCACGTGGTGACCCAATGACCTCTTGGGCAGGAGCTCTGCCTAACTTTGGTACTTTTCTGAGGAAAAGGAGAATCACTGTTGGCTGAACTGATGGAAATATTGCCCATATCTATGTCCCCTTTTCTCTACTTGTCTATCTGTGCAAATACCAATACTGCAGGTTTTGGGAGGAGGTTAGCAGTGGTAGGAGATGGATAAAAATGAACAGAGCACTTAAGCACTGCAAAGCAAGAAACAGGCAGAAAAAAGCATGAGGCTAGCACCAAGGTACTACAGTAACAAAATGCTTGTAAGGGAGAGGGCAGTCATCTTGGTGTTATTGCCTCTTCTTTTTGGACTCATGAAATGATGATGGTATCAATATACAATCCATCCTACATGAGATTATGTAGTAGCAAAAAATATCTTTCTCAGGAGTCATCAGATAAAGTCCTCCAGCCAATTTTGTTTATATTGGTATCTAGGGACATAAAAATTTGATTTCTATTTTCAGTGCTTTAGGACATCCTGTCTGGTTTTTGTTTTGGTTTTTTTTTAGGTAGTTCAGGAGTAGATCTTTACCCTGTAGATGTTGCTTGCCAGACCTGTGAGGATGTCTGTGATATCATAAAGCATCTATAACAACACTGGAGATTTTTCTTAGGCACCTGAATCATACTGCAAACACCTACCTTGGGAACCTCTAGCAGTATAACAGCAGTTTTCTTAGCTTGACTTCCAGTCAAATTTGAATCAATAGCTGTTCATTCACACTTCAATGAATGTTAACAGTGGTAATTTTATTGTATAACATCCTGAGTTTTCAAGGGGAAATCTGACTTGACTACCTCAGCAGCCAAAAGCATGCCATAGCTAACCTTCTAGCATACTTGAGCTTTGCCTCTGCAGCTTTACTCTGATTGATAATTTGTCAGTAACTATTTTCTTCACCAAAGAAGACACATAGCAGTTTGAATTTGAAGTTAGGTATACTTAATAGGAAGGAACTATTTTTACATAGAATCAGACCTAGAGGAATGATCCTTTGACTGGTGATTGTGAGTCTGTACCTGTGTACACACTCAGAGTTTTAATTGCTTGTATTATAATTGCGCAAATATCTGTCATTAGGATGTCCTTGAAGATAGGCTGTGGTACTAATCAGACTTGTCGACATGAGACAGTACATTTCTATTCTCTTTTATACATCATAAACTCTGACTGATATTCCCAAGGGGAAAAAATGCATAATGTGTCATTTATGACCTGTTGCTTGCACAAATTGCCTGCATTTTGTATGCAGTAGGATAACAAAATGGTATTGATTTTGAATTTGACTTAGGAAGCTGATCTTTATTGCTAGTTGTCACTTGGCAGATTTTTCCTCCCACTGTGAAATGTTTGATCTAAAATTAATGTTTTGGAGAAATGGAAGCAGTGATGGCTTTACAATATTTAAGAAAAATTGCATACATTCTATCCTAGGACATAGACATTATTTATAAACAGAATACACATTCTATAAATAAGACGAAATTTCAAATAAGTTACAAAAAGCATGTAATATGCCAATCTTGTTCTGCTTACACAACACTGCTGTGTAGCAGAGCAGCTTCTTGGGGCTTAAAGCAAGGCATGGATCAGTACCAGCATGCTCGTGCAGAGGCAAGCTTAAAAGGTAGAGGTAAGGGAAATACACACTAACACAGTGCACTACATAATAATAATAAAAAGAAAAGAAATCTAGACGAGATTGGGGTATGAATTTGAAAACTCTACAGATATGACAGATTAAAAGTTAGGGAAGTTCTGACACCAAAATTTTCCTTCCCAGTTCTATGTGAGACATATAAAGGTCATTTCAATATCACTCTGGAATATTGTTTTCACTTTCTACAGAAAAAGGAACAAAACCAGTGTTCATTAGCACAAGGATTGGAAGAATTTTTTGGGTTTTTTAGGGAAAAGTGTATGTACCTATGGGTGATATTAAAGATCTTATCCTCTCTTCATGTATTTCTTTAAGAATATCAGTGTTGTGATTCTCAGAGACAGCTACATACGTGTTGTGACGGTGAATGTCTGAAAGTCTTCAACAGCCTGTACCTTAGCTCCAGAAATAGTTTCTAAATGCGTATTTGCCATTTTCTATGTCAAAAGTGAAATTTTAGGTGTCTGTGTGAGCAAAGGTCCCTGAAATAATTGAAATTAATTTATGAAAGTTGATTTCATCAACCAGACCAAGAATATATGTAACATGTAATTGAATATTTTAAAAGTAGATGTTGCAAACTAAACTAAGTGGAAATACTGTGGTCTTCTACTAGTTTTGACTGTAGTGTTATGACTATTTTTACTATTGTTATTGCATATAATGAAAAACAAATGCCAACCAAGACCGTTTAGTTTGTCACTATCATTTATGAGGAAGATTAATTTGAGAACTTTCAAATGTGGTCAGGCTTCAGTTACCATAATTTTGGTTTGTGTCCAGAATTAACATTTTTAGTACCCCGGGAAGAAGTAGATTAATTCACTTTTGGTAATGTCCATTAAACAGTTAATGTGTGTCAACTGCTTAGTTAGCTAAGTAGCACTCACCTTCATACCAGGTTTCTACTACCAAACCTATATTTTCTGGAATTAAGTCTGCTTTGGCACTGTGATTCTTGTTTCTTAGGAGATTATTTCATTTAGTGAAAAATTCCACAAACAGAGATATTAAAAAATCAGCTACAAGCTTCTTCAGAACTTGTAAGGATACTGCACATGTAAATCATTTGTGTTTCTGTGAGATGAAATGGATTAGATATATTTCTACTGCCACTGATACGTGTCCTTGACAGCAGAATTCCAGCCAATCCTCAAGTGGCAGACACATTAGCTCCACCACAGTCAATGGAAGTACACTTAATCACATCACCTGAGAATCTGACCTGCAGCCCATAACAAGACTGTCCTTTATAGGGTAATGTTACTTTATGCTTTCATCAATCACTCTTCTAGGTCTGTAGCTGTTTGTCGCAGATTAAAAAATGTCATATTAAAATCCAAAAGGCTGTTTCATCATGTTACTCCCAAATTACCTTTACTAAAAGCAGGCCCAGTTGAGGAAAACCTTCTTCCAGAAAGAGCAAAACCTTTTTTTAAGAATGCAATATTTATATTTATTTTAAACATTCTTATTATAAAGCAATTTCAAAACAATATTCATATTCTTGATTTTTAGACTCCAAGTTGTCTTGACTTTTCTCTGCTTTGACTGTTTGCATAGGACATATGTCTACAACTACAACAATAATAGATGGTAAGAATGGATCCGTTCCTTCATCATCCATGAAAGTGGGCAAGAAATCAGTTACAGAAGACCTCGTGACAACATTCAGCTCACCAGCAGCATGGCTTCTTGTTGTTGCTCTGATTATTACCTGGTCAGCAGTAGCTATTGTAATGTTTGACTTGGTGGATTACAAAGACTTGGCAGGTAAAACTCAACATATTCTGTTTGACACCTTGTATATTAAAATTTTAAAATTTATTAAGGAATGTATATTACATAGTTATGCGTGTGTCTCACTTTGGGGACAGTATAGTGTCTCTGCCGAGTTTACCAAGAGAGAAGATATAAGAAATGTCAAAATGTATTATTATAATTTAAGTCTCTTCATTTTGCAGCCCATCTTCAGCCTCCAAACCATGCATATTGACAGTGATGTAATATGCATATGAGCATGTATAGTCAGATTTCCATTTCGCAATTTCTATATAATTTTTTCAATAAAAATAAAGTTAATTAATTCATATTTTCTGAAATATAAAGCCTTTAATAGTTGCCTTAACTATTCTGATATCTGCTTACACAGTTCAATGACTAGAAAAATGCAGATAATTTCTAAACATGCTAACCCTAAAACTGATCTTCAAAAACCATAAGCACAGAGGACCAGATTCCTAATATTAGCTAGGTCACACCCTTGTCTTCAATACTCTAGCCTAGTTTAAGACTTGGCAAGCTGACTGAACAAGATCGAGTTTAAAGGTACGTATAGATTAATGAGGGCAAAGATGAAAATAAAGTGGTGGTACAAGGATTGTGATTCTAATTGAGGAACTGGAAAAGGAACAGGGAATAGAATGGAATAGAATTTTTATGCCTTTTGTCTGGCAATTATATATAATGAAAAATAAATTAACTACCTATGTTTGCAAAGGGTGTATAATGATCAAGAAGACATTAAGGCAGTAAAACTTAGGTGAAACAAACAGCCTGTAACAACTGGGAAACATGTATGTGATGCAGAAAACAAATGATTACAGTCCTTTTCTTTCTTAAAGTAGAGCTCCAATTCTAAAGTTATCACATCTGTCACAATAATTAACTAGGAATTGAAATTCAGACTGCAACCTTTTAATTCAAAACAAATTGAGTTGATGTTTTGGAGTAAATTTCCTGGACTTTATTAGTTTACTGATAAATTCATAGATTTTTTTTTGTCCTGCTATATATCAATATTGACTTCAAGATTTACTTAAAAAGCTTTTGAGACACAGATAGATCTTGAAAGAAACCAACTAATCCTGGATCAATGGATGTCACAGAGTTTGAAATTTGGAGAAAATGTACCACAAAACTTTCTTAATTTTTTTTCTCCTCTGTCTTTGTTTTCAGAAGGACATCACTTGAGTTCCAGCAAAACATAAAGTTATTTTTTAGAGATCTTTCCAATATAGACATCAGATTTTAATTTGGACATCACACACTGGATACTATAACGTATATAGAAACTAAGAAAGAGAAACTATCATATTCTGCTTCAGTTTTCCATATTAACCATTAGTCAATCAATCAGTCAATTAGTCAACTTCTTAATATATTTTATATGAACAATCAAGAAGGAGGACATAACTGAGACTACACTCTTGTACTAAGCAATTCCTGAACTGGCTGTCAAGTCACACATGTTTGATATATAAGTCAGGGTAATGCAAGTCAGGGTAATGCTAAGTAATAAGAATTTGTACTGGAGACTGAAGGAAGCATCTAAGATGTAATTCTGCTCATATTATATTGACTAAATGAGTTTAAATGTCACCAATGTTGATGGAAACTGACATTTTCAGACCAGGATGTAGAAATAAAATAATATTTAATCTGAAGGGTGAGTTTGTATTTTGTGGAGGTCTCTGAGAGATGATACTTTAGTACTTTGAGTTTATGAGTTCATTTCTTTTCCAATGATATTAATTAAGTGATTAATTAAGCCAGCATTTAAATCAGGTCTTGATGGTCAAGAGTTAAGAGAAGAAACTGCTGTACTTCTTTAGACCAGGATGTATTAGACTGTTTTCTGTATTTACATAAATTTAACAATAGCTACGTAGCTCTTACCATAACCCTTGGGTTTCACGTAGAATCACCTGACTATCATTGTTAATATTGGAATGATTTTCACTTTTGGACAGCTTGGCCCTTTGCCTCCAGTGAAGGCCCTTTGCCTTCTTTTCACATAGAAAGTAGAATTTGGAGCATATTTGGAGCATATATAAGTGACTCCTTAAATCTAAAACCCAGTGATATTTTCTCTTGAGTTTGACACTGTTCTTTGAAGAATCAGACCTGCATAAAAAGCATGAGTAGTTGTTTTCAGGACTGTAAATATAGTTTTGCAAGCATGATTAAAATTAATTTCCTAGTTTTCAAATGCAAATGAAAGATGCCAAAGAAATTATATTCAACTGCATACTTTTTTAATCCATAAAACAGAAAATTCCGTGTGTTTTTCCTCAAAGAACACTTGCCTTTCATAAGTCAGTGCATTCAATTTCTTTCCCATTTCTCTACCTGAAGTTCCATGAAGTTCAAGTTTAGAAAGTATGCATAGCATATGAATGAGGCAAGCTGAGAGAGTTGAACTCAGTCTAGAGAAAAGGAGAGGGAGGGATGGCCTAGTCTGCAGATTTTTGAAGGAGCGCTACAATAACAGAAGACTCTCATCCATGGCCTCCCACCAGGGACTTCCACTATGTTTCTGTGCCAGAAATGGCTGTTTCCATAGCAGAGCTGTTAGCAGTAATTCCACTGCATAGGACTGACTGCAGCAGAAAACAAGAGCAGGTTGGCATAGTAAACCTGCCTGGGAACTGTGTGGCTGAGGAATATACATGGATTTGGTCCCCCTGATTACACTACAGAGCCACTAGCCTTTGGGCAATAAAGGAAGTGTAATGCCCTAAATTATGAATTATCTAGACAACACATAGTCATGGAGGTCAGTAGAAGCACAACACATCAGTGGAGTAGAAAGTACTTTAAACTGGAGCATTGTTTTCCGTCAATAATTAACAATTTTTATCTCATTATCTCATTATCTGAAAGGCAAATAGTTCCAAAAAGACATATAGTATTAGCATATGCATTTTATCTCTTAATGTATTTTTTTTAATTTATCAGTATGAACTTCACACTGCCTTCTGTGATTAGACAGCCAACCCATTGATTTTGCTTTTGATTACTATGGTTTCACGTTCTTTTAGAAGTAAACTATCAAGTTTGGGAAATTTGACAATTTATATAGGATGAAATTTGTCCTGCGAGTAACTATATGAAAAAATGGTGCTTAGTTTCATCCTAAAGTAGATGTGGTAAATTACTTTTGTGGGATGCCTTTTTACTCAGTATTTGAAAAGTAGCTTTTAGAACTGACGGAGGCTGAGCGTGGATAACACTGAAGGTTCAGGTAACTGAAGTTAGATTACATGAGTTCAAGCTTCACTCATAAAAAGATTTACAATATATTTTTGTGTAATTTTACACGTCCAGAACATGATGACTGTAAATACTTTAGTACTCTGTATTATTCAGGAGGTGCTGGCTATGATATAAAATATATCATAAGAGGAGAACTCTGTTACAGGTTGCATGTGTAAATCTGTGCCTCCTTGGTGGTTATGTATTAGTTTGTTCAGAGGTTAGAACAAAGATCGAACCTGCAAATCATCTTTAGCTTTGGCATTGGATTTTGAGGAAAGCATGAGACAAAAATTAGATCAGTGTTGAAAGTTTCACCCCAGTTCTATCTGCCCAGAAGAAGGAAACTAAATTTTTGCAGTGTTGTGCTTTAGTGTATTATGCTCATTCCTTTGAGGAAAGAAATGAAAACTTGCATTCCTATCATGCTGTATTGTACAAATATAAACATGACTGAAATATTTGTAGTGTGGTATGAAGGTGACATGCAATACAAAAGCCTGAGATAAGAAACCAAAAATCTTATGCAGTACATAGTGTGCATGAATATGCAATAAGTATCATACTACATTGAATGGTCTCATACATTTTGAATATCTTCAGACATGCAGAAAAAAATTCGTTTTGATGTGTGCGTTGCAAGAGTTTATTACTACCGTCCTTTGTGTTAGAAAATACACCTTGTTAATTGGCTTCATAATTCATGAATATATTTCATACATTTCTTGTATGTATAACTGGATTATATATTTTAATTGGTAAATGTAACTAAATACTTTAAGATTATTTTAGTCTTAAAGATTAATTACCCAGGAATTCACATTTGGTAATGGGCTAATGGAGTGTTCAAAATTCCCTGCCATCTCTGTGACCAATTACAACCAATTAACACCATCCTAATTTCAGATTCAGTGTGTTCAATATTCAGAGAAAATTGATAGTGATTTAGCCAGTCACCTAAAGGCCAGACTAAATCAAACCTAATGAAACCTCAACAAATCTATGAAACCCAAAATTACCCACAAAACAATCTAAGTGAAAATATAGAAAACACACACTCACACATTCCTAGCAGGATGAGCTTAGCAAAAATGCTAAGCTGCTTTCATAAATGAAAAAAAGAATAGGCTCTTTGTTGTGGATAATTTGTTTTGCTCAGCCATCAAGAGGCTTTTTAGACACCTGAAGCAAAGCAGACCTCTGTGGAGGTAATATCTGTCAATGATAGAAATGGGGAGATGGAGGCATGAAGCTCCTATCCACTTAGATGCTGTCTTTAATTTTTTTCTTTAATTATTTTTTTTTCTTTTTAAGATAATGACAGAACATCTGGCCAAATTGTTGTGGGTTCTCCCATACTACCTTCTGAATAACACAGCCTGAAGGCACCATTTCTCTTCCTGAACTCATGGTCATTTCTATTACTGTCTTGTAATCACAGAAAGTTTTGGCTGGCCCTGGGTAGTATGCATAGAATATACCTATTATTATTCTCCAGCAGAGGAAAACAAATGAAAATTAGAGAACCATTTGTCACGTGAAAATCTATATTTTGGAGCAAAAAGATGCACAAAAGTAAAGAACATGACTCAGTATTTTATTACTGACATGGACATTATTTTCCCTAGCCTCCTTCACAGTAAAACTGTAAGATGCAAAACCTGTTAGGTCCAGAGCATTTTTTCATTAGGAGACATGGAATTCAGCAAAATATGGCTATTCTACTAGGTTTCTTTTCTTTTCTTCTTTTTTTTTTTCTATTTTTTTTGTGAGATAATCATTATTAGGAATATATACACACATTTTTCTCCTGTAATATTATCTCACTGTAGTCATCCTGTTGGGCTCATGTTCACTGGAAATTTTAAGATATGCAAAAAAACGTATACTTACATATGCTCTTATATTTACAACATATTCACCAATGTTAAAACTGATAATACCTCTGCACTTATTTAGGAAAAAAATGAACTTCTGTCTTAGTTTAAAGTACCAGAAAATTTAGTGGAACAAATAATTTTGTCTCTTTTTCAAACATGCAAAACCCTAGGCAAATCACAGAATCACAGAGTAGGGTGATTTGGAAGGGATCCACAAGGATCATCAAGTCCAACTCTTAGCCTGGAATTTATCAAAACAGTGCTATAGTCTTCTGAAATACAATTTTTACTGTATTTACAAGTGTCAATCCAAAGCATGATTAAACAGCTTATCTATTTCAAAGTTCTTAATGAAATTCTTAATTGAATTATATGAGACTTCAACTAATGTACCCAAAACCGACAAAATATTTTTTTCTCTTTCATAATGATAAAAATGACTAAAGGAATTTAAGCCAAATTCCAGTTTAAAGAAGGGCTGCCCAGATGACATCTGGTTTGCCATGTTTCACTCTGCAGTGGATCGCATAGCTGAGTTATAAACCCCTAGAAAATGAGTTTACACTGGAAAGAATGACAGTCTATGAAGTATTGCAGTGCTGCAAGTGCTGCATTCATCCCAAAAGGTCTAGCATATAAAAGATGATAAATTGTGATAGATCAAACTTCATGAGGTCATGAAGTTGAAAATATGACATTTTAGACACTGTCTCCATGAATAGGGAAGGATTTAAGTGGAGAATTCATGCTTAAATATGCTTCATGGGATAAAAAACACAAACCAAATTTCAGGTGCATAATGGTATCTGTGAAATTTTTAATTTTAAACAAGCAAACCAAACCAGTAATTCACTTCAGTAACAATTGCAGTGATGCAACTCTTTGGTTATTTGTTGTTGAAGAAATTGAAGTAACTCAACTAGAATCAACTGTATGTGATTTATTCTTTTCGGTAATAGAATTTGTTTGTAACTTGTGAAAATACCTGTATCTTATTCAATCATATTTTCACATTGCTCTGATTCATACTGTATTATCTTACACCTAGATCATATTGGTTTTTTTGAATGAACTCCAATTTCTGCTTCATAACAGCAGCCCCACAGAGATTAAAAAAACTCCTCACTTCACTCCTTAAGTATTTCCTTTAACCAAGAGACAGCTGAGAATGTTCATTATTGCTAATGGTGTTTCTTCCTTTTTTTTTATTGGCCTTTCTGGGGTTCATCCTGTTGCCATCAGCTGTAGACACCTATTCACAACATTGCGACGATCCCTGTTTACCACCTGGTAAAGACCTTCTGCCTGCAGTGTTCTGAATACGTGTGTGCGATGATAACAAAGCATGGGCACAAGCAGAGTGCCAGGATGTGGCAGCCTTGCTTCTCAGCTAACCCCAACTCTGGATGGCTGGGGCTGCAAAGTTCATTGCAACAGCCTATTCCTGATTTTCACATTGTGCTTGAAGTAGACCTGACTGCTAAGAGTTGACTCCAGTCAGGCGATTCCCAGAAAATGGTGTCAAGCTGAGATACTAATTTTACACTTTAAATGCCCTTTAAAAATGCCATTGTACAATTACTTAACAGCTTTTTAACCTGAAGCTAAGATCTGTGTTCTTAGTCAGAGAACTGAACCCATAGAATGAGGAAAAAATAAAGCTTCAAATTATTTTAGATAAAATGTCTATCTGTTTCAGAAAAAGCCACCTAATGAGGGTCTTACCAACCAAATCAAAACCTTCCAGCTGAGACCAAATCAAGCCATATAAATTACATGTAAAGCCCATCCTAAACATACACTCCTGTCCACGTGTACAGCTATATCAAAAGTACCTGAAATTACCTGATACTTTATGACAGTTTGTGAATTTCTTTCTAAATTTTGGTGAGTAGGTTCCAGTTATGTCTACTTCTTTGTCCACTTTCAGGTTAGGTTTTCTCTATGGACTTGACCTCAATACAATTATCTAAGGCTGATATTAGAAAGAGACAGGGAAGATTTAAACTACAGGCTGTAGTCTTCATAGTTACAATATAAGTACTTATAAAATGGAAATTACTGGAAAATGCTTAGTCTGCATTTTTGGTATTGTTTTTATATGCAATAATTCAATATACTTATAAGTATAAAAATTAAATCATTATTTTTATACTTATATTTCAATGACTCCTGTCCAAGTTTTTTTCTGGTGCTTAAGATTAGTGCTATAAAAATGTTAGTCTCTGAAACAGAAAGTTAAGACCCAAGGACAGCTATGTTGATAAACTGGAATATTAGTAATGGAAGATTTTAAGTTTGTATTGAGTTTAGTATCTTAATTCACAGTGTAGAAATAAAGTACTATTACTACTAAACTTAAGAGATATAAATTTTCAAATTAAAATACATCTCCATATTTAATTATTTTATTTTTTACTAAAAATAGGATCTGTTTTATCACAAACTAGTGTTAGGCTTTTGTATTTTATCAAACATGACACAAATTCTGTCTTCATCATCTGTACCTTGTCAGTATCAATGAAGTAGTTTATATCTCATAGATCAATCTTTACACCAGATAATTACCATCATTTGTAATTTAATTGCATTCAATTCACTGAAGTCAAAATATGTAATTGATGAAAATCTAACAATTATTAACTAATTTGCTGTAATTCGTTAAAAAAAAAAAAACACTTTAGCATAGATTGAACTCTGAATTTGTATTTAACATTTTGACAAACAAAAAAGATTTATAGGGGATTATATTTGTGGTAAAGTTATTAAGACTGGAATAATTACTGAAGTAATTTGCACAGATAAATCAGTTAGTCACTTATAGTGCACTTCATAGGAATAGATGACACAGACCATGAAACATAACCAAATTTGCTTGAGGCGGTACAGCAAATCATACCATGTGATTACTCAACTCTTGTTTCCAAAAGTCACTGTTAAAGGACCCATTATGAAACAAAGCATTTTTCTGTTCAAACATACCACAATTTTACTGAAGTTACTTTGTCACTTTATCAAAATTATCTTCTATCCCACGAACACACTTAATGCCAATTGCAGGACTTGAGAAATCTGTCATTGGTTGGTTTCAAGAAGCTGTGTTAAGTGTGAAATATTAATTATCATTAAAGTTATGAATTCAATTTTCAAATCAATTGGAGTTAAAATTGTGAGCCAAAGAAACTTCAAAAATGAAGAAATTAATTGTTCAGAATTCTTGTTTTCACATTTTTAATCAAATTACTGTTTCTGTGCCAATAATGCTAGAGAGCTACAAAGAATTTGATGTGCCAGCTTCAAATTACATAGGGAGTTTTTAGAAGTATTAAATACCTACAACATGTCCGAAATTATTTCTTAGAGAATTATTTCTTAGAGAATTATTTGAAAAAAATTTGCATATTTTTAGTAACGAAAATCCAAACAAGCTTCCAAATTGTTATTCAGATATCTATAGTAGATAAAAAGCTTTCTCCAACTTTCTACAACTGAGTTTGCCTACAATAAGGTTTTGTTGAAAAGTAACATACAAAGTCCTTCAATTTGATTAGGATTCTTTCTCAGTCAGCTTTAACTCTTACAAGTTTCAGCATTTTCCAGAAAGTTATGGACTTAGAATTTTGACTTCTCACTGAAAATGAAAAGGCAAAACTGTTAATTATTCTCATCACAGTGATCATGCTAGCAGAAGTACAGATAAACTTCAACTGATCCACAAAACATCTCTTATGTTGTACCAAGTAATAAAAAAACATGACAAAACAAAATGTTCTAGCCAAGCCTTTTTGTTGGCACCAGTGTTGCAGAATGTAAGTGATTTATCAATGTGAATAGTTGTACTGACCTGGAATTAATTATGAGTGTAAAGTTACAGATCTAAGTGCTTAACCTAAGTGTACAATGACAAATAGGATTTAAATATGAAATAACATCACTAATAGGATCCATGACATCACTAATAGGATCCATACCTCAGTCATATGAAAATAAGATGTCATGTCCATGCTTATTTTTCAGGCTTCCATTCCTTTCTAGTCAATGGAAAGAAATTGACATCTTTGGAAATTAATTCATAAATACTAAAAAAGATTTCAGTGGAAAGCAAGAGACTTGCCTTCAGAAGTTCACAATATGTTTATCTGCATTGGCTTTTGAGGGAGTCTAGAAACCACCAGGGATTCAATAACACTTCAGGTACATTTGCCTAGGTAGGATAATCTAAACTTAAAGTCGCAATGAAAGGAAATTACATACTGTCAACAAAATTCTTCAATATTAATTGTATGTTTCATGCCTAAGCTTAACCTCATGAGTATCCATTTACTTCCTTTCCCCTCCTTGCTCCTTCAACAGGCATTTAGTAATTTTTTTACTACATTATCTAAGGGAAACAATTGGCTCAGTCACTACTTAAAAGTTCAGTGAAAGGTGGAACGTCACAGCCTGTATCTGTCTAAGAAATACTCTGTATTCATAAAAGCTATTTACAGTTTAAATTCAAGATCCTGCCCCTTCTACTCCCAGCACAATAGTTTATAGATGATATGTCATCAGAATTATAGTTTATAGCTATAGATTAGTTACAAATTATATATTACACACTATATAAAATATGCTAGCAAAAAAAAAAAAAAGAAAATTTTGACCTTACTTTTAAAATAATTAGTGTTCTAAGGTTTACTAAGAAATGAAAAGCTGGACAGAAGACAGCTGATCCAGTCTGAATATACTGAATGCAAAACTATCTTAAAAAATCTCATCATACTATTCCATTGTTGGACATTTGTAAATAAAAAAAAAATGAAATTAAATTACATGAAAATATCAAACTAAAACTTTGTTATGAAAATCTGCATTCTTTCATCTTCACTCCTGAAGCAAGAATATGCAAATCTTCTGGGAATGGTTGACTTTTTTTGCATGTGTTTGAGATAAATGGAATCTTTCTCTGTACTTGTTACCACTAGAACTGTTTAATTTCTTTTTTTTCTAGTGTGTTTTGTTCTACAAGGAACCTAGTAGAACCTGTTGTCAAAGTTGTGGGTAGAGCTAAAAGCATGGGTTTAATCAGTTGTAATTTTCACTTTAGCATTAGCTGCTATCATGTTCTTCAGAATTTTAGGACACATCATTACTGTTACCATTACAATTCAAAAATGTTGGAAATACAACAAGTTAAACAGAAGATCTGTGCAGGAGATAATTTTCCAGGCCTGTGCCACTTGCATCAGACCTCAAGTGAGACCACAGTATCTGTTTGAATACAAAATTTCATTTTGCAAACACCAATAAAATGTCATCTATACAGCTCCAAACTCATTTTTCTAAACTTTGTGTGTTAAACAGGATTTGCAACTTGGGCCTGTTAGTGTGGGTATGACCGGAAAATTTTGCCTCCAGAGACTTATAATTTCTAATACCTTTTCTTAGTGGGGTATGAAGATGTCATGAATTAAAGACCAGGATATGATGTTGAAGACTGATTCATGAGCAAAGATGGCTTGCCTTGGGGTGGTTGGAATAATTTCCTCTGCTCTTGATCTTGCTTTTCTCTGAGCATCCCCCTTACCTGCCCAGGGGAGACAGCTCTGCTACCTGTGAAGCAGTTCTTGAACTGCTACTTGATAGATGAGTATATTCAAATAAATTGATACCAGTTCTTGTTTAGTTTTCAGCTGTATTCCCTGCAGCTGTAAAAGCCTGTGGCTGTAAAAACAACTGAGCCCTCTGTAAGCAACCAGTGGATAAAAGGAGGGTGGGTATCCACAGTGGAAATCAAGGCAGCTGTCCAAAGTCCTGCTTGCGAATCAAAATCTCTGTTATGCTAAGACACTTCTGGCCATGTCCATTCTATTAGTCGACTTCTACTCCTCAGCATCTCTAGATTAGAATGAAGTGAGTTTGGGGTCATAGATTTACTTTTTAATAGCCTAAATTAGTTATTCATTCTCCTGGTTAATGCTTTAGAAGAGTATCTGTGGCAAAATAGTTGAAAAAATTAAATCTCTACATCTCAATGCATGAAGACAATGAAAATAAACCAAGTAAATAAATCAGCATTCAGCAATTTCCTTAGTCAGAACTTGTGTAAGGGAACAGGTTCAGGGGGACATGTGATATGAAGAGCAGGAAATTGATGGCACTGAATCCTAAACAGGCATCAGAAAAAAAAAAAGCAGCTGAAAGCAAGAGCTTATCTAAAACAATGAATGTTAGGTAGAAGCAAATCTACTTTTACACTTTGTCCAACCAAGCCTCAGAAGGAGAGCCAGAACCTGGAGCACAGTATCAGACCAAATTGTACACTGAGTCCCTAATCACTCTGCAAATAGCAAGTGCAATAGGATACAGTTTATACCAGTCTTGCATAGGAAGGAGAGCTGTCCTCAAATCCTCTAATAATAAAAATTAACATTCACAATCCTTATTTCTGTTAAAAGAGGTGGTCTAATTAGTCCTGTATAAAATGAAGATTAACTTTTACCACTGAAGGAGTTATTTGTTGGGGTTTTTTGACACCGCTTTTGTTTTATACTCTGCACTCAGGAAGATCTGTTAACAAGCTCAGCACAGAACCACTGAGAATCATTCATGAGACACTGGAAGAATCTGCTGATTGGATTTATGGCTTCTTTTCTTTACTGTCTGACATCGTATGGAGTGATGATGATGATGACAGTGATGAAGGTATTTGTAATGTAAAGACTTCTGTAACTGCTTTAACTGCTGTTTTACACGCATTATGCTGGCTTACTCAGCTTTTAACCTCACGGACAAGATCTAACAAAATTAAAGTAACATTGTTGCTCATAAAGCATCTACTGACTATTCCGATAAGTAAGCTGGTCTCTTTGTTAGCTTTCATCTCATGTTTAATGTACCATTACAGAAAAGCTGTCAGAATTAAATATTGCCATTACTACATCTTAAAGTAAAGAGCATTAATTTGGCTATACCAGAATATAATTAAAAAGCAACATGTACTGAAATTGAATTCTATCTGCTTGTTCACAAACTTTACATGTCATCAAATTTCTACCTTTTAAATATGTTCATGAGCTTTTTACATTAGCATCATATATGAACACTAAGAGGCTGCTGTGTGTGAGTCTGTGAACTGGGCATCCTACTCTGAGATAAGATTTACGACTAGTAGAAAGCCAGCCTCTCATATGGTTGAGAAACAGAAAAGATGAAATATGGAGAGCTTGGTAAAATTTGATCAGAGTTCATTCTTGTAGTTTAATAACTCCCAAAGAACCCACAAGCTTTCAAATACTCGAGTGTGTAAGTGTTAATGGCAGTATGAAAGGTCATAAAATACCCGGCACAGAAAAATGCAATGAACGCTCACTAGGTGTTTGGAGACCTTAGTCCTAGCAGCTTTTAGCCCAGGTGGAATTTCATCAATATCAACCAGCAGTATGAAAAGGCAGTAAGGCATCTTATGTAATAAATATATTAGCACTGTATATAAAAACTAAGTGCATGTGAGCTCTGTGCTGCAGTCAGTGCAGCTGAGGCTGCACACTAACCATAGTCATTCAGGCTCAGGCCTTTAAATTCTCATGTCCTACATGGAGGTGGAATAACATGCTGCAGCAATCAAGTGTTCATAGTTCCACTGAAATAGTTTACTTTTTTGCCTTGGATTTCACTGGAAGCATTGCTAGATTTACAATCTTCCAAAACTGCATATACATTGTGTCATTTGGAACTAAACCCAAACTACTGGGCCTTTCCTTAAAACATGGAAACGTGCATAAAACAAAGCAAATTTTAAATTGTAGTTACAAATTAATATTCAGAAGCACAAACACAGATTTGGATCTTTCCTTAGTTACTAGTGCACCTTGAATTTATCCACCCAAAACTCTATGGTAAGAGAATCTTTATGAAAAATTCAAAATCTCGGAATAGACGCTTACCATTTAGCATATAAAGAAGAGAAATTATTTTTTGAAATTAAAATGAGAAAACATAAGAAAAAAATGTTGGGTTTTTTAAAATATCTTTTCTCTGACATTTGTTTTCTTCTCTTGGTTTAGGTGAAGTGGAACCTTCCATGAAAAAAGGTTGGTCAGTTGCTTTACCATAGAGGGAAAATACTTTGCACCTATTTTAAGAATAAACTAGTATATCTGTGATATAAAAGAAACTCAAGTGTTTCTTCAAGTGTTTCTTCAAGTGATATAAAAGAAACTCAATACCTGCTGTGCTGTTTGCTGCTCTGTGAGACTTCTTGAGTATTCCATTATTACCCAGAAATTTTTAAAAATTATCATAAAAAATGGAATTATAGATATATTATCTGTATCCTTGCCCTTCATGTGGGACTCTTGTTAATATCAATGAGTTACATGTATGTCTGGATAGAAATAAAAATCAAAAATAATACTATAGAATACTATGGAAAGAATATATAGTGAGAAATAATGAGGCACCGTAAAAGCATTTTATCTTGTGCCAACACAGGACTCTAAAATAAGGCCTGATTCTGAGTCTTCAGAAAAAGTACTTAGTTATAATTGAATTCTTAAAGCAGACAAGTGAAGTAAATAGGATTTATAATATAAATCTTTATAGATATTTAAATTTTTATGATGAAACATAAAACTTAAGTTCAACTTCTATTAAATCAAAATGAAAATGTATTAGAAGGCTTGAGTTATTGATGATACGATGTAAAGCTTTTCAAAACTAGGGTGTGTTTTTTCTCCATATGGAGCAAAGGCTAAGAATAGTAGGATATGGAACCAGCCCCATGTGATCTGAATTTGATATTCATCAATTTCTCAAGAGGTAAATGCCTGTGTTGAAGAATCTATCACCCCAGTTGCTGCTGAGATCACAATCCAGTTTTCTCTGAAGTTAATTGGAACTGGATCAAGCTTCTATTTAGTGACATATTTTGTCATTCTCAATAGAGCATCCAAGGAATTAATACGCTTGAAGGCCAGGATGAATCATCTTTCTATGGATGATCCTTCATTTTTAGGAAAACTTATAGACAGTGCAGGAAAACATTCCATCTGTTTACTCCATCAGTAAGAATTGTAAAATGTTCAGCACCACTCTGTCTCTTCTCCCAGAGAGAGAAATGCATTGTTAATTTTAAAAGGGGGTGTACAGAGTTTGAAGCTGTGGACTATTGTTTGCAGGGATGCTAGGTACATCCATGTTTTTTCACCATGGGCCAGTGTAGCTGGCCAGGCTGGAAGTACCATGAAGATTCTTCATGTCTGGGAAGGTATTACCTACAAAAACACTATGGACAACACCATGTTCAGCACTGCAATCCCTGCTTCTCTGGAAATTAGTGACATACTCAGGCCTAACCCTTTGCATTGGGACACAAGTCTGTAGAAACACAATTCAGAGAAACCATCCAAATAAGGTGGAAGCTGCTTAATTGGAAGTGATGAAATGAGACAATTGTTTGGACCTAAAAGTCTTCCATCCAAGGAGCTAAGTGTCTAACTGCTGGTTTGGAACATTTTCCTTACTATTCAAAGTTCATAACCTAGCTCTGGAGACAAATCCTGAGAGGGACTTCTATCTTTGGTGTGAAGGAAATGGGCAAGGAGCTGGTGATTCCTAAGGGTCTGGTGTCTTACAGGTTAACTCAGCCACACAGATGTGAAAAGACCCAAATTCAAACATGCTTCATCTGCCTGAGAAGTAAAAAAATTCTGAGTGGCCTTTTCCATTTCCTGGATGTGTCCTCAAGATCATTCCTTTGTCTTTTAGAGGAAAAGGCTTCCCATCTCTGTCTCCCTGCTAAAAGCTGTTCCTTGACTGGGACTGCTGAAGATAGTACCCCTTTCTGAGTATAGCCATAAGCTTTCATATAGCAACATCCTCAAATAACTTACCATCTCCAGGTAACTAGAGGTCTCCATTTCATTCTGGCAGCTGGGATCTGGCCTTGTTTATACTTGGTTTTGTCACCTCTTTTACTGGGCTACAGAAATACAATATATGTGGCCTGCAGCCACCAACCCCCTGGAAATGCCAGTGCAGAGTACTGCATGTCTGTTCAGTGACAGGCAGCTCTGAGCCCCTCAGAGCTGTTCCTGCCTCTCTGCAGACTTCTCTTAAAATTGTATAAACATTAAAAGCTGAATTACCAGCACTTTAGCCTAAACAAAAGTTTTCTGAGAGCTCTGTGATACAGTCTAGTCAACAGTTTTTCTGCTTAGGCAGTGAAATTTGTTCCCAGAGCTAAAGCTCATGAGCGCAGAAGGCAAAGCCCTGGGAGGTGAGCCAAGGGCTCAGGTGATCTCCTGCAGGTAACACTCTCACAAACATCTGTTCCCCCAGCACAAGGTGCAGATCTCTTTGAGTAGTTTTTCTTAACGAATGTGTGCTGTTGTCTGTATGGTCCAGAAATAAGACTTCCAGAAGAAAAGCTTTCTAAAACAAAGCATTGCATCGGTCATTTTTCCAACAAGGCTGCTATTAGGACTGGACCCAAAGGAGGACCACTACACAAATAAACCAGGAAACTTCTTGGGTATCAAAATGTTAGCTAGATCCATGAAATCAGAAACAAATATTTTAGTTATGGTGTGTTCTCTGGTATATGTAAAGGACCATTTCTGTATCAAAGTCCCTTCCCTTCTGAGCAGGAATTTTATCCATAGGTTTGTGAATGGTCTTTCTTTATGTGATTCTTATGCTTATGGCATTTGAACATCCTAAAAAAGAAAAAAAAGACACAGTGAGATTATCCAATACACTACTGCTGTCTCTAGAAGATGAACAGATTAATATTTTTCACATTTTTAAAGAAAACCTTTCTCAAATTTCACTCTGGAAATGTGCGTTATGGGATGCTATGCCTGCTTTTTAACTATTTGTATTGGATTTAATCCACAGTTGCAGTTTTCATGAACAGGATGAGAATTTGTTTAAAAATTGCCATACTTATTTTTAGTGTGTGGACAAGCCTTCACACTTTTGCTTTGTTGACTAGCAGCCTTTGTGAATGCTAAAAGGTTTGCATAAAATGTACTTTATAATGGAATAGAGTAACTGGAAAAAATAAGAAGATTGCTGGTATCACAATGCAATTAAATATTGGAAAAAAACTCAAGGGGATTGACAAGGACATTGACTAGTCGTGAAAGAAGAAAAGCCTAATGATAATTATGATCTGAAAGAAAGCAAAGCTCACTTTCCTAGAGATGTAAATTGAAAGCAAAGATAATAAAAGTACGAGTAATGACAATGGGCTTCTTCAGGCAATAGGACTAATATCAGCTTCAGAATCCTTTAGAAAGGATGAAAATATCTCTCAAGTACCTTTTTTATTGCAATTATTTTTGCCAGTCCAAGTCTTATCACTAATGTTTATCTTTAATAATTGGAAAAGAATGAACATTTGTCTAGAAAAGCAATGTTCTGCAACGGACATAGTGAAAGATTATTCTGTAGTCTTTAACAATGCATATTTTCAATATACTAAAGTTGTAGGGTATTTTCACAAAAGACAGAAAAGGTTAATTCTTTCTTGTAGGCTTAATATGTTTTTGGCTTAATTTCTTTCTGCAACAGTTATGACTGATCATGTTCTTCATTTTTTCGTGTTATTCATTATCTGACAGCTGCATGTTTTGTCATATTTTGGTCCCTTTTACTAGAAATTATTGTTATAAAAAAAAGAGAGATTTTTTTTTTTGACACTGCTGGCATCAGTTGTGAGTTTCAAAAAGAGCTGAGAAATCTAGTGCACAAAACTGGAAAAAAAGATCTGTAAATAATAAGCAAGTGCAGACACTTCAGCATTGACAACCATGGCTAAAAATATTATTAAACTGTAAATAATTTTCACTTCAATAAACACAATTCATTTAAAAAGCAGACTAAGAAATAAAGCACCATCATGGCAGTGTTATCCATCTCTGTATTACCAAAAAGTTTTTTTAATTAGCATAATATTATTCTTATTGACAATCAAAAGAAACTTGACTTCCTTGAGGTAGAGATGGATCTCTAATTTTCTGTTAGACTATGTATGAGATAGAAAAATGCTTTAATAGAAATTTCTGTTAAAGGTTGCAAGAAATTTTGGAAAATACAAATATTTTTTTTGGAAAAGCACCATTCTCAGTTCAAATGAGAATATCCTTGCCTGAATAATAAGCTGGTTATTAACATGCTGAAGACATACATGTCAGGCTCTTAAAATGTGGCAACTTCTAAAGGTATAGTCAGTTACTCTGAGTTACCCTCAGCAACTCTGGCCAAGGTGCAATTCCCCCAGACCTGACTCCAGACACCCACCCCTACTAACCCCTTCTCCATCCCAAGGTTAGAACAGTTAGAATTTATTCAGCACAATGTATCTGCTTGTTCAGACCTGGGTATTGATCTGCGCTAACAATGACAAACAAAGTGCTCTCAAAAGGAAGGATTCTCAGGCCAGACAATTTCCTAGATTTCCTTTTAAGAATGGTCAAGCAAATACCTACAACTTTGTTTGTTGTAGGGAAAGCGGAGGGGCAGGAACAACCTGCTTAGAGAAGACTGGTAGGGAATTTGCTAATTTGGATTTGAAAGCAGTTTTGATATAATAGCCTGTAAAAGTCTAAAAAGAACTGTTTTCGGTATCCAGGCAGGGTAGGGAAAAACATACTGACAAATACTTAAGTATTAGTCCTGCAATTTAAAATGTGTGTTAGATTTCTTTTATCTATTTACATACCAAAGAATGTAAGATCAGATCAAAAGTTCAGTTTACTCAGCGGATGGGACAGAAGTCCTTATTGCTGCCCAAGAGCGACCAGTGCAAATGCATTAGGAAGCATATCAGAACTGTTAAAAATATAGCCCAAAAAAGTTCTCCATACTCCAAGCATTTTCCCCGGTGAGGGGACAGTTTTTACATCTCTGTAATTCACCTACCACTTCCTGTGAACCCAAGGCTACAGACAGTTTAGAAATGGACTAGAGAAAATAAATTCAGAATACCATAGAAGCAACCTGAAAACTGTGTTAAGATATATGTATCTTAAAAAATAATTGTGCAGTTTCATTCATCCCTAAAGTATATACCTATTTGTACTGGTAATGCATTCTGAATTGAGTTTCTTTTATGTTGCCGCATGATAATGTTCACTTTTCTGTATATGAGTTGCTGTTACAGATCTCTCTAAAAGGCTTTCACTGTCTCCCTAGGCTACATTTTGCTACAAAGCATTTTGCATATCTTTGTGTAAAGTAGACCCTGTCTTAAAAGATGGAAATCATTGATTGGTTCAATTCTCAGATGTTAAACTGCTGTTCCAGATATGTATGTTCTGCATTTTTCATTTTTGCGGCATCCATTTCTGTTATTAATGTTCTTTTAACAATCTCATCTTGTTTTACTTAGGCTGATCAATACAGCAATAGCATATCCACCACAAAATAACATTTTATAATGGAAAGAAAATATTTTCCATATTATCCAGGTGAAATAATACTATGTACCACCAGGGAATAGTGATGTTCAATTATAGTTCTTTTGCTTATTGCAGAATTGTGATTGGGTTTCAACCTGAGTTGAAAAATTTTAATACAAACTTACCAACTATATTTTAAAATATAGAGAGAGAACTTTGAGCCACAAGGCTAATAGAAACCCCTGACAGAAGTGTAGCAGAAGAGAGGCTTGCAGCTCTTTAAGTTATCCTCTTAAATCAGAGAAAACCTGAAGTGAAGCTATCCATGCTACTTTCATGAAAATCTTCATTTGTGCCCTGTCTATGGAACCTTAGGGAGGTTCTCACTCTGAGAAGAGGGGGCATTAGGAAGATACCCCCCTGGCTGGAGCATGCTGTGCTTGAGACAGAGTAAATTCCTGGCTTGGAAAATGAAAAATTTTTCCAAAACTCAGTTAAACCCACAGCATCAAAACTGCATATTTTTCTGAGTGAACTCAGATCTAATCACAGCTACTGCTATTCCAAGGAGACAATATAGCAAGTCCAGCCCATGTTCATGACCACAGAGACTTCTCTCTTCTGCAAGCTAAACCCCTAAAATAAAATCAGTTGGATCTAGAAGTGATTGAATTTATAGGAACATATATTTTCACACTAATTTGGTAAGGTAGAATCTGCACTGCTGATGTTTTTAAAAGCTGAGTAGAGTAACCGTGGTTAGTCTTGTGATTTCTTTTTTTCTATTTTTTTCCTCCTTTCACAAAAAAACCCCAACAGCAACAACAAAAAAACCCCAAACAAAAACAAAACAAACAAACAAACAAACAAACCCCACAAACCAAAAAACCATCTAACCAATCAAACAAACAACAAAACCTACAAAAAAACCAAACTATTAAATAGATTCATATGGGAACATATTTCTTCAGTACTAGTAAAAATTAAAGATTTTATGTATAGCTGTTTGTATAAAATTTTACCCTACTAAGAGGTCTACAAGTCTTGCCTGGAATTTTTCTTTATAAAAGTACACTCTATTAAAGGCAGACTGATAAAATTGATTATGAAATTTAAAAACTAAAATTATTTAAATGTAATTTAAAATTGGTCCAATAACAACTTGGTAGGCTAGAATCCATAAGGAGAAGCTTGCCAAGAAAATTTCGTGTTCCACAGAAGAAAAATAAAACCTGGTTTTGATTACATGGCTCTATCTCTGATGCATTTGGGTTAAGGTTTTTGCTGTGTTTTGGTTTGGTTTTTGCTTTTAATCAAAGTGCAATTAGCATTTATTTTACATTTCAGAACCTAGGTACCAGACTGTAGTCTGGGAATAAAAAACATAGTCTTAACATATTTTCATACTAGGAATAAAAATTAATTTTATGTGAAAAATGTTTCGGATTGGAGGTCTTTTAATACCTTCCCCTTTTAATTCTTTCAAAAGCACAGTCACTGAAATTCCTCCATATAAAAGTCTGTGTATGGTCTTCCTGAAGGATGCTGCTTACCTGACAATTAGTCAAAGATAATTGCAAGTACCCCTCTTCCCATAAAAACCTTTCTGATAAGATATTACTTTTCTACTTCAACTGGAAACCTTACCAGAGGGAAATTAAAACTAAAGAAAAATAAACAAAATATTTAGGCTTCAGAAAGAAATGAAAAATGGTTGTGCACCATGTCAAGTTCTATTTGCCTTGGTAAACTGAGGATTTCTAGCTGGAATTAGCCACAGCCATTCCATTTACTTTCTTTTCTGTTTTACCTCAGCTCTTTGGGAAAAATATTTTTTTCCCTATTTTCTTAAAAGACAATTTTGTATTGAAATAATTTATGATATTACATTTTTAAGAAGCCCTGGTAGATACACAAAAATGCCCAAATATATAATAACAAATAGAAAGGTCAATAACACCAATCTGTGATTTGGTGACAAAATGTTTTCATAAGTACATAGTAATATAGCGATATGCTTCTAGTCACCATTAATTGCTTAAGTTATTTTATTCTATAGCAGAAGGAAGGCTGTTTCAAACACAGCAATATATAGAAAAATATGTACATGTTTAATTATCTTTGACATAATGAGAAAAAAAGGACTGGAAAAAGTTCAGTTTAGAAAACTGGAGATCAAGAAAGAGTGACTCATAATAAAATATATAGTCAGGCTGGGATGTTTTGCTGTTATGAAAATAACAAGCACCCTGTCTGCAAATGCCTTCCTAACAATGCATCTCCCTTGCTGTAGTCTTGTAAAAGCAAAAATAAGATAAAACATCACTGTGTTCTCTGTATCTCTGATAGCGGTTTAGTGATATCAAACAAAGTACGAAGTGTAGGAAATAAAGGCAACTAAGGTGAAGAAGCTGAACTTTGCTGAATAGCTTTAGGACCCATCAATGTCACTTCACAGCAATGTTCACAATTTAGAAGAACATGTTGGTTTGGGTAAATATTCACTAGAGCAGAGGGTTCGGACCAAGAAGAATGAGAAGTGATGCTGTGTGAGCCCTGTCAACAGTAATGTCATACAGCAAATGAAAGAGACACTGTATAATTCTACAAAATATAAAAGAAAGAAAAAAAAAGAAAAAAACCCCTTTATTCTCACTCTAAATTCTATTTTTTATTTCCAAAGAAAAGGATAAACAATTCTGAAATGATACTTAAGAGGCACTGCGGCCTGGTATCTCATGCAGTGAATAAGCACACCAACTGTTCAGCATTTCATCAATAAGAGCAATTTGTCCCTGTTGCATTTTCAAGAAAGGTCTTACAACACATAACTTCAGGAAGCGTTATTATTTACCTCAGCCTGAAGTTTCTATGAATCCCCAGAATAGGGAAAGATCTAAGAAAACTGTGCTACTAGCAAGCTGGTAGAGAAGTCACCTGAGTAAGTCATATGTGTCACTCGGACCTTCCAATACTGAATGCTAGTATTAAAGGTCTGTTACGCTGTCTTTAGGTCCTGGATATAGGCACAATACACTAATGTAATTCCCCAGTTAAATATTTCCTGCTCCTTTTTTCTTTCTTTTTTTTTTTCCTGTGATTTTTGGCTGTTGCAAAATTTGTTTTGGTTTTGTTGTGGATTTTCTTTTCATCCCTCTAGAGTACAGCTACGTGATCTATTAGTAGTTAGCTAGAAGTTGCTCTAGCTTCCTTTCTTCTCCTTCTAGCCCCACAAGAATAACTGTCACCCTCACCAGCTGGTACTATCTGGATTAAAAATAGACATCAGCTGCACAATTGCAAATTTCTCCTGAGGATACCAACAGCAAGAGAGTTGCCTAAAATTCTTCATACAGACAGCATCTAAAAACACATTAGAAATGACATCTCTCTCATCTTCTAAAGCTCTTAACACCACTCACTCTTGCCTTGCCCTCAGTATCTATTTCCACCAACTCTTCAGCTGCCTGCTACCAATTAGTCTTGATAACCTAACAAGGATAGAGCCCCATTAAATTGCTAGCAATGTCTGTAAGAGTTTTAACTGCTCAAAAGCAAATCATTAGCCTCTGGCACACCAGGACTCTGAATTGAACTCATTTTACTTTTCACACTTAGATATTTGTAAGAGAAAGAATGTCAAAGCACTAAAGGGGTATAGTGCTGTCTTACCTGTAACAGATTATGAAAAAGACAACCACCTGGTAAAATTTCCATAGAAAAAATGCTTTTTCATTTTACATAAAATTCCACGTGCTTAATTATACCTTTAAAATACTAGATATATTAAAACTACATTCTATGCTCACTGCAGTATTTAAGCAGAAACAGGATGGCTTTAAGTATGAAGGGACAATGTGGAATGTCAGGGCTCAGGGTTAAATTCCCAGTTCCTTTGCTGAGTTTGTAGGTTACATTCAGTAAAGCATTCTTGTATTTCAAATGAGAACAATAATCCTTTTTTTTTCTCACTTTGTCTCTCATATCATTGACATTTTTAATATGGTTTATTGGGATTTATTAAAGGTATATTTCATTATAAGATGAAAACTCAGCAGAGGATAAGGTTTAGGGCCTGTTTTAACAATAGCAGAACAATAGCCTGTTTTAACAATGCCAGTCACCACTTTATCCTCTAATGAAGCAAGATGCAGGGCTGTGCTTTCCCACTAGTAGAAGAACTGTAGCCCTCAAAGTTTGAACCTCTGTGTTACAGAGATGGGATATTTATACTGTGTTATAACCCCACGTGGTACCTAAAGTAATTAATGTGGTCTGAGGCTCCTAAATGCTATCATAATACAATACAACTAAAATAGCTAAGAATAATGCCATCTATTTTACCATGTTAAAAAAAGGAGATAATGAACAATCAAAATCAGAAACACAAACACAGACAAAGAAGGGAACCAGGACCAGGGGAATCTCTTCAGTCCCTACCATGAAGGGCTGTGCCCTTCATTCACACTGATGTAAACCTGTAAGTGCTGACGCACTATCTCACATGGATTCAAGGGACTGTAATTATTTTCTCCCATCCTGATCTTCCTGGAGCTGGAGTGCATGGCCAGTACTGTGGTGTCATTAGACACTGTCAAATGCTGTTAATGAAAATTAGCTGGGTGAGGGGTGGGGGAAGTTAGTGCCCAGACTATGTGGTCATCAGGGATTTTCAGTAAAGCTGCCTGCAATACTGATCCTCAGCTGATTATGAGGGTCTGCCTTGGGTCAACAATACATAGATATATCAGCCTGCTAACAATATAGTCAACTGTGTCTCCTTTGAGCATCTTGAAATTGTCAGTGAAAAGACTACTGACTTCTCTTCTTGAAGTTATTTAAAATAATCATCCTGCCTGTTCTGTGTACCTGCACAAGACCTGAAGTTTAGAGAAGTCAGCATCAAGCAGTATTCATATTTAAGGAAATAAAGTACTTATCCATTCAAAACCGAGGAAACACAAGGAGAAAGATAATTTATCATGTCTGTTTAATAACTTAAGAAGACAAACAGTGAAATATGGCTTTTAAAATACATACTCTTTTACAATAATTTAATAAACCATGCTGTCATCTCATAAAGAATCTGGATGGTTGCTGTGGTGACAAAGATTATCCTTGTTGCTGCTTGATTCTGTCATTTTTCTAAACAAAAACTCGTAATACTTAGGATTTATAAACAATGTGTCATTGATAGAGATAAATTACATGCTTTAAACTGGCCATGTAAGTCTTCTATGGTATTACAGCCACTCTCTCAACTCAGCAATAAGATATGATATGATTACTAGAAAATTAAGGCTATTTGTCATGAAAGATGAAGCAGAGAGTATCAGAACTCTCAGAACATCAACAACAAAAAATATCCAATAATCTAATGCGTTTCCTTATTTTAAATATTTTGAAGTTAGCAAATAGTCACTATTTTCTATCTTGTGAATTAATCCAGAACAGTTTATATTGAGATGAGATTTATTTGTGCTGGGAAAATTTCTGTTGCTATATAGCAGAATTGATGTGTTCCAGGCTGCAATATTTTATAATGGTTCAGACTATAATGGAGCATTTGTAAAGATATCTTAATTATGGGATGCTTTGCAATATATAAAAGCATATATGCACACACTATCATATTATGAAGATGTATTTAACTTTAAGGAATTTGTGTATGGTTTTTTGTATGTGTGATATCCTAATGTAGCAGGGAGTTAGATGAGATTCTCAGTGCAGTTGTCTAGAAAGTATCATTTGTGCACCATACTGAAATATTTGTGTAAAGCAAGCTTCACTGCTGATACAATGTGAGCCTGATTTAGACAACCAGTTGTACAGTCGTTGCTCCATACATATTTTGCAGTCAAACTAGCAATAAATTTCCTAAACCCACAGTAATTTTGCAGCTGTTTTTCATTATTTTTTTTAATT
Source organism: Lepidothrix coronata (assembly GCF_001604755.1). NCBI lineage: Eukaryota > Metazoa > Chordata > Aves > Passeriformes > Pipridae > Lepidothrix > Lepidothrix coronata. The sequence goes on along the minus strand of NW_016690185.1, from coordinate 7,945,943 downwards.
AAAAAAGGTTTATACTTATTTTTTTGAGAAGAATACACCTATCTTCTGTAGTGAGACACATACAGATGATGAAAACACAGCGGAGCTGAGGCATTTTAAGACAAGCACATGTCTGTGTGAATGCCTCTGCTGGAAGAATATGATTTATCACTTAGTGGGTTATATTCATTTCTGTATGTAGGGTGACCTCTTGAATTGGGTGAGATATGTCTCAACTGTATGTAACAATGTAGAGGAAGTGACTCAGCCTTCATTAAGTCCTCTGAGTCAATGTTTGGAGGCAATCTGGAGCAACGGCATGGAGAATTTCTCAGATGTGCCCAGAATTAGGGAGCAATCCTCCAGCTGTTCTTGTCTTGCACCATTCCTACCACTTATGTTACCTAAACTAGTTCATGCATCCATTTAAGCAGAAGAAATGTCAATAGAAATAAAATATTCTCACATAGATGAAGAAAGAAAAACGATCCAGGTTCAGCTGATATACAGTAAATCAGTAAAGTATATTTCTTCCTAATCACAACCTTTGAGGTTTATAGAACAATAAATGAACTACACACCCAGGCTGAAAAGAGCAAGATGAAAAATGAATAAAAAGTCCCTTTAGCTCAATGACATCATATAATTAGCTTAGTTATGCTGCCATACACTAGCGACTAACAGTGGTATGTATTCTACCTGTTCTTACTCTTTATCTCGGTGAAATAACGTCCTCTATGTGAAGAAAACATAGGCTGATGCCATAGAATAGTTATGTTTTTGCAAACCAGACACAATCATTATTTCAGATGCCAAATACTATCTAATAAAAATATTCTGCATTTATTTTCAAGGACCTATGCAAAGATTTGGAAGGGAAAGTTCCATTTTTCTACTGGGTTTGTTTGGCAATGTACATACATCCTGTTACAACCTGAGAAAATAACTAAGGTTGTAAGTGGAAAATTTCAGTTGTCTTCAATAGGTATTAAAGTAGCTCCTTAGATCTGAGATGTAATATGCATAACTTTTTTCTGTTGGATTAATTTGGGGTCAGTGTTCTTCTTATTTAGACCCTGCAGACAAAAAGTAACACTGAAAAACAAGGAGGCACCTCCCACAGTCTAGTGAGATCTGCATTTGCTTTTGTCAAGAACAAATATGATCCAACATTTTATACCAGTTTCCTACTGCAGGAAATACATGCACAATACCATAAAAAAGGCCCTCAGTATAGTCTTAATGAATTTATTATACACCTATTAAAAATACCCTTTAAATTTTTACAACTACATGCCAAAAGGGCTATGAAAGCTTGATTTAATTGTTTGCTCTTTCTAAAATTCAACATTTTTCATTTTCAATATTATCCTGGTTTTGGAACAATAAGGACAGTTGAAAAATACTTACGGAAGCATATAGCATAATTTAATATCAATAGTATAGCTGAAGATTTTTGTTCAAAAGAGATGGCAAAAAAATTACAGATAAATGCTGTAGCTGCTTCCTTTTCTAGCAAGGTAGTTCTCAGTGCTTTGGTATACAGCATGATTAAAACGTCGTTCTCCCAGATGATGATCCCTAATCTGGAAACTTGTATCTCTGTAATTTGTAGAGAGCATTGAGTCTACATTTTATTGTGTGTTGGAGATACCAGCTCAGTATGTGAGCTTTAAAAATTTTATGAAACATAACAAAAAGAGCATTTTTTCCCTTCCAAAGGTAATTTGGAAAATATACAATGCTAATCTTGGTAAACAACTGAAGATACATACAGAAAATATTTAGTAAAAGCATATTTTTTCTGATTCGTGACCAACATGTTTCTGTTTATAGATCAGTTCTTCTTACCTTTAAGAGTAGCTATATGGCTCAATTAAAAACAGAATAATTATTAAAGACACTTAATGCTGTAATTTTTATCCATATATATTGTCTGTGTATATATATATAAAATTGAATGATACTGTATGTAATTCTGAATAAGCCATGGTTCTGCTATAATAATTGAAGCATTAGCACTTTTTAGTGTTTTATTATGAGAATGCATCTGATATTTTTGTGTGTGAAAATTATTTTGAAATTGATAAATCTGCATTGCATTGTTTTCAGAAATTCAAAAAGAGAAAACGGAGAGACATGAAAAACGAACACCAACAAAGGGTAACTTTGTTTTTTTGTCTGTTTGCCTACATATATGTATGTAATATACAGAGTCTTTGTTAACTACGTTACAAAAATGTAGTTTAATGTATTGTAAAAGCATCCAAAGATCAGTTGACACTGACTGTAAAAGATCAAAAATTTCTGTATATCTTAGCAGTAACAAAAATAATGTAATTTTATGTTTGTGTGGCTATATTGTAAATGCAAATTCTTAATAAGATTCTCTCAGGCCAAACTTTTCCAGTAATCTTTTTTTCTAGCAAAAGTGCAAAAAGTAGAGCGTTGATGAAAATTCCTCTGGTGCAAAAGGCATGAAGTGTGTTAGACAAGGAAGAAAGTAAGTTTATAGGCCAGTGGGTGCCATCCAAGTTAAAAAGTCATAGTAAAAAGTGAGCCNGAAAGGCCTCCATTTTAAGAACCTACTCTTTTTCAGACTGTTTAATCTCTTATAACTGGCACTTTCCAAAAATCCACAGAGGAACTGCTTTGGACTGGTTTTCAGAGGTCATGTAAACAAAGAAGTTTCCCTGGGATGTGTTCAGATTTTTTGCCTAAGAAAGCTCTTCTGTAAAGGTTAGGCCACAAAAAACTTGATGAGCATCCCTCTGATGCACCAGTGCTGTGCTTGGTAATGGTAGGAGGAAGCAAGGAGGAATCTTATTAAATGTAGTAGGTATACACATACACTCCCTCACACACATTTACATTCATTTCTATATATATTCTTAGTATGTTCTTATAGTATTTTATACATCTAGAGCTAGCTTACCAGTTCTGTGTTAATCAGCGTCCTCTGGACTGCCTAGGACTGCTTCCCAACTACTAAGTAAATCATGTTGGATCAAAATGAATTTTTTAGGGTACCAGTGGGCTAGCTAGGCAGTAACAAACTCAGATCCATTAGCAAGGGATCCAGTTATGGTCTTTTCAAGCACAGTAATCTAAAAAAACAAATGATGTTGCAGTCTTGGTCAGAACAGCCAGTACCATTTCATATATATGGAATTACATGGGTTTACATAAACCTTGCAGATGTGATTACTAAGAAGTTGTAAATGCCAAAAAAAAAAATAAATGTTCAGGTGTCATTAGTTAAGTCCCTTTATGTATGTGCCTGATAATTCAGTCTTTAATTATAAAATCAGTTACTGAAGCACGGGACAAATAGGTTTTTTCTGTGTTTTGTTTTCATGTTTAGTCCCAAAAATGCAACTTGTACATAGAAGGATCAACTACTAGAAAACATTCTGTCTGGCTTCAGTCTAGAGTGGGATAAAGGCATGAATCTTTAGGGGAATTTTACTGTTGCCTTCTAAAATACCTTCAGGAAATATGTACAAACATGATCTTTTGTTGTTATTAATAGGAGAAATCCAGAGGTAAAATGAATGTTTTTAATAACAGCAAACAACAGAAAGAATTTCAATACTCCACCCAAACATGTGGGGACAATAGAGTTTTAAAAGTAATTTAATTATATGTATTTTTTTAATAGTCAAACCCTTTCATTCCAAGTCCCATAATTTACAAGGGTGTTCCATCCATGACTCACTTTGGAAAGATTGAACCGAAATATGAAGAAGAGTTGTAATGAATAAAAATCCCAGATGGAAGTGACTGAAATTATGAGATTCTAACAGTATTGAGAACCAGGCAAACTTGTGCCCTAAAATTTACTTTTAATTAAATATTTTGAAAAACTACCAGCAATAATGTCCATTTCAATTACTGTAGTAAATTTAATCCTGGAAAGAAGAAATACTGTGAGAAATAATTCCACGAAGCAGTTGGTCACGCTTAAGAACCCTGATACCAAATTATTCAATGATTATGTGTACACAGAAGCACAAATTCACTACAAAACAGGGTCTTTCCAATTTGGTATTTGATGTATTAGTACTTTCACAAGGGTCAGTGGCACCCTGGACCATATGAGCAGGAGTTTGTCCAGCCAGCGGAGGCAAGGGATTAATTATCCCCCTGCACTAAACTCTCCTGAGACCACATCTAGATACTGCCTCCAGTTCTGGGCCTCCCAATTCAGGAAAGACATCCATAAACCGGGGCAAGTTCAGTGTGGGGCCACTGCAGTGGCCAGGGCTGGAGCAGTTGTCCTGAGGGGAGAGGCTGACAGATGGTGCTGTCTCAGCCTGGGGCAGCTGTCTGTTAGTCCATCATTTTGTGATAGTTTGTAGATTTTGCAGGACTCTGAGCTGCTGCTGAAGGCTGTTTAAGAAATAGGTGTCATAATTATTATTGTTGCTAGCAATGAATAAGCTGTAACTGTGCCTTATGTTGTCAGCAAGTAAGAACAATAATAAAAAATATCAAGATAAAAGCATATGTCTAATGGAAGGTCCAATTATAATTTCTGATTTTTATGGAAAACTAATTGTCCTGCATTTCTGGGAAATAGCTCTAATTACAACAGGCATTGAGAAGAGATGGGAAAAGGTTGATTTACCATGTGGTTTTCCCCAAAATCACTTCACTAATACATTGCTGTTGGAGTAAGGTAAGGAAGAAAACAATATATGATGGCTACCTCTGACAGATATATGTTAAAACAGTGATTTTAGGACAGATATGCGTGTGCCTCTAGGTTAACACTAGCCACACTGGGGTTTTTACAGGAAGTATCTCTGAATTCAGGCTGATTTGACAAATAGAGTCCAGGCCCTTCAAGACTATTTCATTTACTATACATAGCATAATGGCTTGTTAATAAGGCTGTACTGATAATGAAAATATTATACATGCCAGAATAAAGCTCTCTGTATTTTAGCATATGGATAAAGTATGAGATTATAAATACAAATATAGTTTGTCCCAGTAATGTAATTTGTTGTAGCTGGAGGACAAAGTATTTGAAACAGCTAAATAGATAAATAGACCTGGACCATATAAATCCATAGCATGCTAGAAACCTACATAATTTGACCAAGTTAGCAAATTAAATGGTGTATTTTTGACACAGGACTAGCCTGATTTCTTGTCTAGCCTGATTTCTCAAGGTACAGCTACAAACATGCCTGCATTAACTTTAAACTAGGGAACATGGTACTGATAGTGATGTAGCTGTGGTTTCCTTAAATTACTGATTTGGACTTGGAAGTCTATGCCCCTCTCCAGAAAAAGCCCTTTTTTTTTTCAGTGTTCCTTCAAGAAGAATTAAGTTATAGCCATCTACAGTTACTTTACTTCCGAATGAAAGCATCTACACAGAGATTTAATGCTCTCTGACTAATGCACTGTAACTTCATTGTATTAGTTCATTTATCTTAACTTTCCTGAGAGTGCTGCTCTGTAGACAAGCACTTAGTCAGTTAGCTGGAGCAAGCAATCTCTGCTTCATGCTTACTGCACTCATCACCTAGCTTTATACTAAGCAGCAGACTTAAGGCTTACTCAGATGGAAACTATTTTTACTTCCCTTCGGTATGGAACTAGTGCCTACTTATTACATCTCTTATTTTTACACTTTCTGTTTTGGGGGGTGGAATGCCTTTGTGGAGAACTTTATGGGAAAAAACCTAAATGACATCCCCCTCTAATATGTCTTCAACTTGATGCATATAAAATCTATATTGAAATTTGGAAAATCCTCTCACATATATGCTATGTTTCTTTTTTTTTTTTATTTTATGTGACGTAGATAGCAATATTAACTTTGGAATACATTGTTAAATTACCTTAAAATTTTCCATAATGAACTCCTATTTTAGATTATTTATAAATTTATCATACTCCAGTCACTGAGGATGAAATTTCTCATGCTCATCTTTTTGCCTCTGGCTGAATTTTCATTCAAAGACATATAAAAATGTTTCAGCAATTTCCAAAATCTAGGTTAGTGAAAATTAGGTTGGGGTGTTATATTTTTTTCCAGTGCTAATAACAGTTCCTTCTGAGTTTATGACTTTTGGTATTTGCAAAGAAGTACGAGAAAATTTCTTTTAAGTTGTGGAAAATTTTTACCTTATGCAATTATTATTATTACTATTATTATTATTACATGTCTTACTTGTTCTTAATTTTTTTTCTGGATGAATCCAGCATCCTATTAACAAAAGAGAAGAGGTGATCTTTAAATTAAAAAGTGTGTCATAAAACAAATAAAATTGTTGAATTAAAGTCGAATGAACAGGTTTAGCTTCAGCATTTTTCAGCTGAAGAGTGTGTGACTGAGCAGCCTTAAAAATATTTTTTTATGCTTTCTTGTTTTCCTTTTTTTTTTCTTTTTATATATATGGAAAAGAAAATCTGTTCAAGTCTAATTTGTTTCACAGTATGGCCAGCCTGGCTTATTCTAAAACCTAATGCTTGTACCGAGTGCTGCAGGCTTGAAAAAGGGCATGTATTAAGACCTTTACAAAGAAATAGATATCCAAGTGACAAAATCTGGAAAAGATCTATAGACAGTAATGTATTTTCTATGACAGAGTTTTTAGGACTATACATGAAGCTGAACACAAAAACATTTCAGGGGAGAGTTAATATGCTAAATTTGTCAGATCAAAATCTTCAGTGCATTTTGGTGGACTTATGATTGAAGAGTCAAAAATGGCCAGTCATCACAGCCCTGAAACATGAACACTTTAATTTTTGGCAGCACCTGCCCTTCCCAAATTAGGAAAGCTATAGCTCTGACAGTGTCCGTAAGAGGTAATGGTAAACATTACAGTCTGAGATTAGCAACCTCTGAGGCTATGGGTATATCAACACACAGGATAGGGCTCTTGAACTAACTAGAGATCACCTTCGGCCTATAACTGGGAGGAGAAAAATAGCTTATGCTTATGCCAGCCTGGTTTCTGCTTATCAACATTCCAGGCTCCCTGCCTAGATACATCAAGGTTTTTATTTCTCAAGAAGGGGACAACTGATGCCTTCTCCACGGTTTTAGTTCTAGTCCACACCAATATTAATAACTTTATACATCTTAGTGCTTTATACTGCTTTGAGGATGTGAAGAAATTTTAATTTTTTCTGTCCACTTTCAGATCTGCTGACACTCAATTCAGTTAGTGTCATTCAAGGCTCATTTTCTGGTGTTATGTTTTTTGTTTTGCTTTGGGTTTTTTTCTCCTCAAATCATGCCCACAANCTCTTACACAAATAAGATATCTTGTGGCTAAAAACAAGCTTTCTGATTACAAGTCTGTTCTGAATGGTTCATCTGTGGTTTTTGGCATGGACACTACAAGGGCTTTTGTCTGAATGTGCAAAAGCTCATATTTCACTTACATGGATCATCACAGAACTGTTAGCAAAACTGTTCTGTTGCCCCAGCCAAAACTGACAATACACTGGTTTGAAGTGTTTTGCACAGAGCCAGCATCTGCTAATACAAATGTAAGATGTAAAAGCATGCTACAATTTCTGCAAAAAATATTCAGTAAGTTCTACATGGTATATATAGAGAGGAGAATGGTTTTTCCTTGGTATGCTACTAGATGTCCTAAAGCACTTGAATGAGTTACAGTCTGTAATTCATTCAATAATACATTGCTGGTACTGCTGCATTTTTCACAGTCTGCTTTTTTTTAGTGTAAATTTGCTGTCCACATTTCTAAAGGCTTTGAAAAATCTCCCTTCAATCTCTTTCAACTGTACTGCTATTTGTTATCAACAAAAATTTACCTGTTATGACTAGAAATGTATTTGGATAATGCGAACACATATAAGACATAATGAATTTACTGAATGTTCTGAATTACTTTTCTTACTGACAATGACCTATTTTTTAGTGCAGAAATACTTAACAAATAATGTTTGTACTTCTGTGAAATGACGTTCGCTACAAAACTGGTAAAACGAATGGATGAAAAAGCATTAATATGCTTGTGTATAAAGCTTACTGTTGTCTTTTAATCAAAGTTTTGCTTTCTGGGTTTTACTTGTTAACAGAAACTTGAGTATTGAGAAGAAAATAATTTTTCTGTGAAATTGCAAAATTCTAGTCTTTTAGTAGTACAAGTTGACAAGGAATGACAAAGAAGGAAATGTCTACCTAAATCATTAGGATGTGGGATAGAGCCATACCAAAAAGCTACGTAGGCAATAGAGTCCATAAGGACTCATGTTTGCCTGCTTCTAGCAGGACATGCAGTCAATTGTGTTTAAACAGCTGCTCTTCTTAAAGTTACACTGATTAAAAGAGATGTTTTCTTGTTAATCTACCCTGTGACGGAAGTAGCAGCTAAAAATAAAGAAAAAATAGCATAGAAAGCAATATGCTGGCAGGTTTTTTGGTTAAGAATAGAAAGCAATGCTGTCAAGGACTGAAAATAATTTCTTCTGTCAGAAATCTTAGAGCCAGGGTGCTTGTGTAATGGGACCAAAACAGATCAGACAGATTGGATTAAGGTTGCTGAATAATCACTTCTTTCAGAAAAATATAGTCTAACATCTGAAAGCTTATTCAAAGAAAAATATTTCTCTTGGACCTGGAATTAAACATTGACATTAAGAAGGTCTATATATCATCAAGTACCCATGACTCAGAGCTAAAATCCATTATTTGAATTTACAAATGCTTTTCCTTGATAACTTTTGTGAGATAATAAGGGTATGTAATACCTCTAGATTACAAATTTATTGTGAGCTGGGATGTATTTATTTGTTTATTGTTTGTTTGTAGCAATTCACAGAGATAAACCTGAAAAACAAGAAAAAACTGAGAGGAAGGAACCCCTAAAGGGTATGTATTCAGCATTTTATATTCTTTATCTTTTTACCAGTGGTTCAAAATAGTCTAATCTATTGCCTTAGAGTGTTCTTGTAGATCCCAATTATGTTTAAGGACGGAGGTGTTGTGAAAGCCAGCTGGAAGGAGAACAAGGACTTTAAAAGCACTTTGAATTCATCACTGTACAAAAAATCTGAAATTATATCTGGAGATTAATGAATAATTTTTTACTGCATTATTAACTTATGTCAAAGATGTCCAGAGCATAAATAGGTGCCTTTTTTATTCTTATCAGAGAATCACAGAATATTTTGAATTCTTAATTAAATTCAAGCATGATATTTGTCATTGAGAATACTCCTAGAAAAATGTAATGAGTAAGTTACAATATACTGGACACGGTCCCCGGAGATATTCTACTTTGGAGACCCTCCTTAGAAAAAAAAAATCCTTCGGATTCCTTTCAGAGACATTGGGGACAGGTTTTAGAGAGATTTATTAATTTTCTGTTGGTGGTGCATGCCAACAACTGATTAAGATCTGCCTGTTGCAGGAGTCAGAATCAGGATACAGCTTACTCTTCACCCATGACTCATGAGTTAGCTCTGGGTTCCAAGAGCCACAATCTCACCATTGCCTTTTGTGAGGGATATTGTAGCAAAATGAAACTTTGTTGGAGGGTACAAATTAAACCTTCTGAGAACATGTCCTTTGCAACAAATGTGGCTAACGTAGTCTTGGGCTGGAGGAAGAAACACATTCTGGAAAAGCAGATAGGCCAGTGGTCATAATAAATCACTCAAAAAAAAGGGAAGACTAAATATCCAGCAACAGTAAATTTATTCAGGCCAAGAACACAAGTCTCACAACTTGAGTGAATGTACATTTCCTGAAATCTGTACTTGACTAGTCCTTTCTAATGATCTCTGATTAAAGCTTTCCCATTTTATGTAGGTAACTCAAAATGCACTGAGTTAACAAGACTAAATTTAGAGGTTAAGGGCAGGCATATAAATTTAGGTTTCTGATGGAATGAATATTTATTACTAGAAAATGGAATGGTGGTAACATGAGGAATTTTTTCTGAAATTTTGAGAAATGACATTGCAAAACCAATAATGTCTGATATTAAAACATGAATGTGTCTTTAGGAGTTTGGTTATTATGTGGAAAACAGGAAACTCTTCAATTTGATTTCATAAGAGAACAATGTTTAATATTTTTTTAAGTTTCTTGGAACAGGAAAAAAATTATCCCATCCAATCTCAGACAATCAATGAAAAAGAATAATGACTATTATACACAGAATCACAGAATATGCTGACTAGGAAAGGATGCACAAAGATCATTGAGTCCAACCCTTAGCCCTGCACCAGTCACACAATGTGCCTGAGAGTATCATCCAAATGCTTCTTGAACTGTCAGGTTTGGTGCTGTGACCACTTCTCTGTTCCAGTACCCAACCCTCTGGGTGAAGAACCTTTTCTAACATCCAGCCCAGACCTCCCCTGACACAACTTCAGGCCATTCCCTTGGGTCCTGTCACTGGTCACCACAGAGCAGAGATCAGTGCCTAACCCTCCTCTTCCCCCGACAAGGAAGTTGTAACTGCATTGAGGTCTCCCCTCAGTCTCCTCTTCTCCAGGCTGAACAGTCCAAGAGATTTCAGCTATTCCTCATGTGGCTTCCTCTCAAGTCCCTTCACCATCCTCACTGCTCTCCTGTAGATGCTCTCTAATAGCTTAATACCTTTCTTATATTGCAGTGCCCAAAACTACACACAGTATTCAAGGTGAGGCTGCACCAGTGCAGATCAGAGAGGGACAATCCCCTCCCTCGACTGGCTGGTGATGCTTTGTCTGATGCCCCCCAGGACACAGTTGGCCCTCCTGGCTGCCAGGGCACTGCTGTCTCATATTCAACTTGCCATCAACCAGGACCCCCAGGTCCCTTTTCTGTGGCACTGCTTTCTAGCATCTCATTCCCCAGTTTGTATGTACATCCAGGGTTGCCCCATCCCAGGTGCAGAATCCAGCACTTTCCCTTGTTGAAATTCCTATGGTTGGTGATTGTCCAGTCCTCGAATTTGTCAAGGTCTCTCTGCAGGGCCTCCCTGCCTTCAAGAGAGCCAACAGGTACTCCGAGTTCTGTGTCATCTGCCAATTTGCTTAGTATCTCTTCCAGTCCTGCTGACTTAACTTGCCATAATTCCTATTAATATTCTGTTTACCTAATGGCATTTTATCTTAAAGTTAACATATTAGTTTTGTTTAGTGAAATATTGTCATAATTGCTTCTGAAACACTACTGTGTGTAGAGACTCTCTGTATTCACAGCACTAAGAAACATTGCTTTCAGACTGTACATTAAATTTCAAAACAATGACTATGGATATGTGTCTTTCCAAGTCCCATTTCACTGTAGTGTGACAGGGAGACTCCAGAGACTGCATCCCTGTATTTCAGCTACTTATTTTCTGCTCTAAAAACATTCTCTTTTCAAGATATAGATAATGGAGAATGTAAATAGTATTCTATTCTAATTTATAATCAAATTCTGTGATGAAGTTTAGGAGAGTTGTTTAATGACACAGGGAGTAATTAGAAGGGTTCTCAGTCACTTAGAAGTGACTTGGTCAGCTGTGTCAGGAACCCATTTTCATGTATTTCATCACTATATTGCTGAAAAAATGTGAAAGCTGGAATATTCCTTACCATTCTTCTTTTGCTTCCATTTAGATATGGAATTCATGGTACCGTAATGAAAGTTCATTATTTCCTCATGTTTGTCAAAGGGAGTTTTCCTAAGCTTGAATGAAATCTTCACAGGAGTTAAAGCTAGCTTGCAGTTTCACAGCTGACTTTTCTGAAGTGTTCTAAAATCTACATGCTAATTTTTAATTTTCTGGAAAATTATAGTGTAAAATCTTAGCAAAAATGAGTGTAAAATGTGCTCTGAGTGGACAGCATAATGCAGTTTCCACTGTCATAATGTTAGTCTTCACTTTTTTTTGCACATACTGGGTATCTAATTATGGTTCTGAGATCATTATTGCCAGGCACTGATCTCAGCTAGTGTCCATTACTAGCTATCCGTATCCATTACTGGTTATCCATTTCAAGTCATCTGGCAAGTGATAGATGCCTCATTTATGCATGTGATGCTCTTATGCTCCAGGATCCATTCCAGGAATTTTAAAACCTATGTCTGACAGAGTATGGAGTGGACAGGGTGAAGTCCTCTTTCTATTGCAGGCAGCAGCATTTACTGTGAGCTCTGCCTTAGTCCTTAACAGTTTTCTGAAAATCTGTCTTCAGGAATTGACAGACAATTGCAAGAGATGATGCTGCTGTAGTAAACAGCTGAGGCATGTTACCATGGCAGTAACTTGTTAGCCAGAGTTGGCTCTTAACACCCATGAAGCGTGATATATGCTATGCAAATATGCATGGGATAGCTCAGGAGTAACACAGTGTGCCATTTTGTCTCCTAAGGCTTAGGAATTATTTTTGACTCCTAGGTATCTCCCACTTTTTTTTTTTAATATATATAACACTTTCTTTCCTAGTGACACATAAAGACAAACTGGAAAGACAAGAAAAACTTGAAAAAAAGGAAAGGCATGCAGGTAATTATTTAATGTCAGATTTTATTTCACATTTGGAGACACCCCAGAACTAATTCTCTACTCAATTTCCATTTATGTATCCCCTTGATTGGAAAAAAAAGTTATAGAATAATATGAATAAAAATAATGAGATTATATAAAGGTTTGTGGACTTACAGGCTGAGTAGCATTTTGTATTCCTCCTGCATGTTTTTGAGGTTTTTTTCTGAAGGATGGAGATAATATATTTTGTACTCTGGATTAGTATAATCTCATGGTAATCACTGAGTGTTTCCAGCACTCGCAATAAGTATGGTTGCTAAGAGACTATGGTCATCCAAGAAAAAAAACACCTAATAGACTGTAAACAAAGGTAATGAGGCAGGCCATGAGAAAAAAAAAGCATTTTAAATACAATACTGTGTAGGGACATTTCAAAGGCATTGAATAGGTCAGTATTAATTCTTTCAGTATTTACTTGCAATAAAAAATATCTAGCACTGTTTTATCTTCCACAGTTCTTACTTTCTTTTTAAACACCAACACAATGCTCATGCACACATTTTTGTGTTCTTAATATAATCTTATATATCAGAGTCAAACAGGGAGATGAGTGTTTTCACACACATGGCCCCTGTAGGGAATATGAGCACATGCAAATATCAGTTCTGCGTACCTGTGGACAAGTTACTGTGTAAACATTAATCGCAAAAAATTAGCAAATCAGACCCCACATAGGAGAATATTCCAGACTACCCACCACTCTGTGACTACTGTGCAACTCAGGTGTATTTTGAAAACTGAGCCAGAAATCTAGTCACTACATGTAGATAATTTGAATTTGTAAAGCGGAAATTAAAAGCAAACAAAAAGCCCCAAAGAGCATTAGTTATAATGTCATTGCAATTAGATCTGTAATTAATTATAATGTTAATCATTCATAGCTGGAAAAACTGTTAGTTGTTCTGTGGAGTTCAGCAAATCCTTCAGACATTAACCAAAGTTATAAACAAGACATAATAATAATGGCCAGTCTTCGCGAGCGAAGATTTGGGAAAGGTCATTAACCCTTCGAGCCTGCGCAGTGGATTTTTTAGGTGAGACACGGCGTGCACTGAACTGAGCCCACCCTTTAATCCTGAGGTTCAACTGCCGGGGCCAAGCAAACTTGGACAGTGGCAGTGAGGTCCCCAGGACGTAGGTTTGTTTAGAGTGACCTTCTCTTAGATGGATTGCCTTACAGGGCTGACGAGCTCCATCTGCCCGGGGGGCCGGGAATCGAACCCGGGTCGCAGCGGTGACAGTCCTGCACCCTAACCACTAGACCACCAGAGGCCCAAAACAAGACATAACAATAAACTAAAATTAACCAATAAATTACATTATACAAATATATATTAAAGAAAAAAGAACCCCTAAACAACATCCATAAGTATGACTCTTCTTGACTAATTTCTTTCATGGGATTACAGTTGAGCTAGAAAGGCCACTCCTCCCCCAGCCAATGGCAAAGACCTCAGGAATGGTAGAATAATTTTTGAAAGTTCAAATCTTATATTTTGGCATCAATAGCAGACAGCAGCAGCTAAATCAATCTTTCGCATTCTTTGCATGGATAACCCTGGTGCCTAGTTGTGTTTCTTCATCTTTTTTTCTCCTCTTTCTCTCTTAAAATGCAACTTTTCTCTTCCTAAATGGCCATTAAGAATGTTGGTTTTTATTTCTAGCTATTCACAAAGACAAACCTGAAAAGCCAGAAAAACCTGAAAAGAAAACACCTACTAAAGGTAAAGCAGATTGTCTTCAGATATTGTACAATTTTAGATTTTCAATGCTTACGTAGTGTAGGAGAGTGTGAAGATGAGTATTTAAAATATAAATCTCTTTTAGTTCATGTTGTACATTTTTTTGGGTGTTCTTGCTTCTGCTTGAGCAGGTCTTGATCAGCCTCTGAGTGAAGTCTTGCTCAGCGTATATCTCTTGCTTAGCTCTCTTGTTTTGATGGACAGAGTTAATTACAAATCATTCTTATACAGCTAAGGAACTAAGCCTATTACTATTTTTTTGCATTCCTTGATGCCTTTTCCTCAGCAATGGGATTCAGTAATTTGCCTGCAAAGTAGGTTTTCTCTTGTGTATCAGTTTTCAACCTGATGCAGACCTAATGCAAGAGTGTTCACTGTCTCTCAGTCTGGGTCTTCCATCATATCCAAAAATAGATTTTCATTTTCTTGCCTTTATATTTTTCAGTAACATTTTAATTTCAGTACACGATTTGCACTGTCCTCCATGGCAGAAGTGGCTTTGGTTAAGATTTACATATCAACTAATTATCATATACATTCTAAAGCAATATTGTGTGTGTGCAAGAGGTGAATTTCACTATTTTTTTGACTGATAATTCCATCTTTGCTATGATATGGACAGGGGATTTAAAAATCCAATCACCTTGCCCTATTATGCCATTTTTTAAAGATTAACATTTATTGTTGCTTGACATTTGAATGTTTTTCTCTGAGGTTAAATATTTGTCTGAGGCAGACACTTCTTTAATGAAGTTTAGTTTCAGTCTTTGCCTCTTTTTACTTTACTCAGTTAACTCTTGAAAAAACACTATGCAATGTGTCTTAGTATTGGTCTGTTATGACATTCAGATTACTTTCATGATGATGAGATACATAAATTAATTAGGTTTAATTTTAATCTGTTCAGACAGTACTTGACCGTACTCTATGGAGAAAGGTAGAACAGAAGGTAGGAGTGAAGAAAGAGAGAAAGCAGAATGAAGACTTAAAGACTTTAAAAATTTGAAAGGTAGCCATTGTCCAGTTTCTCTTTTAAAGGGATATTTGTTCATTTTTTCTGCTTTCAGTGTATAGTATATAGTGTACAGTGTATAGTGTAGAGTTGGGTTTTTTTCCATAAAACAAAATCACACTGAAGTAATCCAGAGAAAATAAATGCCCAAAGCGTCTGTGTAGATCTGAAAAGCAAATAATTTCCAAGAATCACTGAGATAGCTGATAATGAGCAGCCAGCCTGTTTACCCATTTATCTTCTGCCAGCTAACCAAATAATCACTTAGAGTTTTAATGTGTTTAATAACAGCCATAACTCCAGTTATTGGCTGAAAAATTTTATTAAGACTTTGGACACTTTGTAGCTGAGGAGTTTTACTGCTGCAATCTGACATACAGTCATGCTGCCCTCAGTTGGGTAGTTTCCCTGCTGTGTGAGTCCCTACAGGTGGACTCAGGGCACCAGGGAGGTCGTTCTCAGTGTACTCAAAGGTGCATTTCTTCTAGCAATGTGCTACTGAGTTATCTATTGCCAGGCTCACCTTTCTTTTCTCAGGGGTCTGCTCTAAACTAGATCAGCCACCAGCAGTGCTGAGGGGCTATTTCAACCACTTGCAGTCCCTAAGAAATGAGGATATTCAAGTCAGGCCAACCTCAGGGAATGGGTATCCTGAAAATTGGCTGCTTCCCCCACATTCAGCAGATTTTCTCTATTCTTAATAAAAAGACTAAAGGTAATTCTTCAGCCTGCATTAAAGGCTCCAGAAAGCCTCAGCGATATGAATGTTATTTAAACACATCATCTGAGAAACAGCTATCTTAAAAAAAACCCAAACCAAGTCTAAACATCAGTCGTAACTCATACAGGCAGCAATTCCAGGATGGAGTTCAATTAGAGAGGATGTTGTTATTATGTAGTTGTCGGTTGAAACAAGTATAATTAACTCTCAAGGCTGTTTTGTTCTGGCAATCTGTCTGGATGGTGACCAAGAGGGGTAAGATAGAAGTCTCTGCATAAAATTTTGTCAGCCTTTCTGCGACATAACAGTGTGTGTTTACACAGTGTATCCTGTGCAGACATGAACTCACTCAAGCTGGGCTCTGAAGTGAGTGCCAGACTTGTGGCTGTGTTTGTGCAACAATGAGCCCAAGCTAAGAAAACCACCTTTCTGTAAGACAAATGTAGCCACATGGCTTCTTTTTGGCTGGAGTACAAGAAGATCAAGTCCGTGTATTCTCGGAACTTGAGACGAGCAAATTTGTATCTTCTGAAATATACGGTATAAACGTTCCCAATGAAGCTTGAGATCTGTGTGACTCATTTGTCTTCTGGTTAGAGACTCTCAAGAGATATTTTGAAGCTTTTTACCCCACTATGTGGACCTGAGAAAAAGAGGTGAGAATTTTGAAAACTGAAAAGCAGGAATTATAAGGAAATGTGAAATTTCCAGGGATATTGTTGTGATTTTGCAATATTTTCTCATTCTTTGTGAGTTTTTTCCCTAACATACAACTGTTCTCATTTCTAGTAACTCAAAAAGACAAACCCGAAAGACATGAAAAAGCTGAAAAGAAACCTCCTCCTCCTAAAGGTATTTATTTATCCATATTTTTAAACCGAATTTACATTAAAATGCATAAACTTTATTTTATTCAACCAGAGATTTTTAATATGCAGGAAAAAACAGCTACATGAAACTAAAATGAAATTAATATATAATTAGATTTAAAATGTCTCTAGAACATCCAGGGATTAATTCTATGCTTGATCCCCTTTAAAATCTGTTAAAATTTCAAAGATGAGAATTAAAAATATGGATCACCATTTCCCCGAAAAACAACTAGGCCTATCTGTAAGTGATCTGACATATATTTTCACTATAACTAGTTAAGGAAATTAATTCTTCACTAGCCAGCAATACCTGTTTGTGCTGTGGCTTTGTTTGGAAGGAGAAATGCTCTTGTCCAAATATCTACATTCTGATCTATAATACTTAGATCTATTCTGTTAACATATTGATAAAATCAGTCTAGTCAGCCCAGTGGCTTAATAGAAATAGAAGTCTAGAGCCTTACAGAAAACATAGGTTTGGTCACACACAAGTTTTGCCTCAAAGATGAAGACATTTAGAGCTATGAAGAAAATAGAAATATGAACTTCTTGGACAAAGACGGAGAATCAGTGCATGAAAGTAACCCTTAAAAATAGCCACACACTAACTACTTTTCCAGTTTACAACAGAGTTTAACTCTGATCTCTGAATTTTAAATTTACTCAGATTTTGCCTGGAAGTACCTTCTGTATTTGTTTGCTTAATGACCAACATTTGTCTCCCTAGTTTATACCATAATAACTATCATACTGTCATTAGAAACACTTGATATTATTTGCCATAGCCTATTTCATTTAGTATCAGTCAAGTACTTGGTGAAGGACTGAAGTTAAAACCTGTTTGTATCTCATATTTCTGCTTAAGTTTGTCCAGTTTGAGGGGATTATAGTTTTCATCAGATCTGATCAAGGTGTTAATAATGAAGAAATGCTGATTAGTAATAGCACAGTATAAAATAAATGACACTGAGTATTATTTTGGGGGGAAAGAATGACACTGAAAGCTTTTTCTTTATTACCTGCAGAGGAGAAGAAAGTAAAGAGCACTAAAGTGGAAGCAAAACTTAAAAAGGAAGTGAAGGATGGAAAAGGAGAAACAAAGGCGGCCGAGAAGGTCAAGCAGGCAGAGATTAAACCAACAGAAACTGGGCTAATAAAGGCCAAAACGAAAGTTAAGGAAGAGAAAGGTCTTCAGACTGTAACTAAATCGGACAAGAAAGGTAAACAAAATGAGGAGGAAACAGATGAAGATCTTAAAAAGGTAGTAGGGAAGAAGGAGAGAGAACAGAGTTAAAGCTGTCAAGGACCAAAGTCTGCCCATGAAAAACAAAAGTGCAGTACAAATAAATTCCAAATGAATCCCACGCTGCTAGGAGGAGACTACTGAAAATAAAATAAGTTTAGACATAACAAAAAGATTCTAACAGTTTGTCATGGCTAAAGATTCATTTTAATTTAAATCCTTCTTTACCAAGGACCAATTTCTCTTCAGATAGGTCTAAGACTTCATGGATTTGCTCAGTAGCATTTTATATAATGGATTGCTAGCAGAGTTATTTTGGAAAATACAAACCATTCAATGACCTGTTAGGAATTTTGGTTTGTTTCTACATCTGCACATGTCCTTTGTAATGATAAAGGAAGTAGCAACAGAGAAAAGGGAATATAATAATTTAGCTAACATCATATTGTATGATGCACTGTCAGGTTGTCAGGTAATGTATAACACAGTGTCGTACCTGCCTGATGTAATTTAATGTGAAAGCTTTTAAACTTCTCCTAAAAAGAAAGAAATGCTATTACTTTGGTAAAAGGAATAAATTAAGTGATAAAGCAAGGAATCAACATGTATCAACACTACATAGTTAACAAAGGTGTTAACAATATGCTCCCCTTTTTCAGAGCACGTCTGGGTTCTTCTACTCCCAGGTTGCACTGATTGATTCTCTGATTTCCCTGTGGCCCTTTCATGGCATTAGGTACAATTTTGTATAAATGCAGGCAGCAGGACCTGGTTTTCTGTATAAACTGCCACACTGCAGCCACGGGATTTCTTTTACGTTGATAGGGGCAGCTCAGTGTTGCATGACACATCTATCTGATCATTTCACCACAGATAAAGCTGTGCCTGAGCATCAGTGAAGCCACCCCTTACTGGATATCTGAATCTGCCTGGGCAGATTCTCTCAGAATTTCATAACCATCAGCTCTGGACCCCTTGGGAGTTGCCTAAATTATATGTTTCCGGAAAACTGAGAGACATAGCCCACTTTCTGATATGCACAGGGTACTGAACTAGCATTTTTTCACAGTGTTCTAGATAATTTTGTCTTTTGTTTGAAATATTCAGACCTCTGAGGCATGAAATCACAGCAGCATTTATCACACTGATTGCTGTGATCAAAGAGAAAATTCAGCAAATTCTTCAGTTCCCATGGGAGATGCAAATCTCTTTCAATTTTTGTTTGCTGTGGCAGAGTTTCAGTGCACATGGGATCCAGTCCATACTGTTCGGGATAAAGCTCTCAAAAAGAAATGGTGTACACATGAGGCACTTTACTCCCAGCAAAATATTTTAAGTAAGTAGGGATCGAAGATTACAGAGATCAAGAGTAGTGGTGGTTTTTTGTTTGTTGGTTTGGTTTTTGTGGGCTTTGCACCACACGCCTTCATCATTTTTAGCTGATAAATATTAGCAAAATGATCCATCTTGGCATCAGACATTAACAAATCCCTTTGTAAGTCTGCTTTGGAATGTGACCCCAGTGACTCTGCACAGAATTCTATTAGGTGAAAGTGAGAAGGAGCAGGTGGAGTGGTGGAAGGAAGGAGCCTCTTCAACTGCCCTTATCACTGGAGATGGGGCTACACACATGCAGTGAAAGCTGCCTTTTCTACTGTCGTCCTTCCCTTTTCCACCATAAGCCACTGCTGCCCAGCTGAATACTCTCAGAAAATTCATTTCTATGTTTCAGTCCCACTGTGATCCAAGGCGAACATAATTTTAAATTCAATGCAGTTTTACCAAGATTTCATGATCCTGCAATCTTTACTTTTACTTGGTCAAGGGAGTAGTTCTGCTGGCTTATCTGAAACAAAATAAAAAATATAGCACTGATCACAGAAAGTTGTTATGATTTCCCTGCTGTTGCATCATTTCTTACTCAAACTAAAATTAAAAAAAGATAGGTTATCTCCCTGAGTAAATCACATGAAGTTCAAGAACAAAAATATCTTTGAGTACTTTTATCATTAAGAATCTAGTCCCAAACTTTGACATGATTTATTAGCACTTAGATGAATATTCGGGCCACCATTACAGAGTTGTAAGGTGAAAATTATAGTGTGAAAGTCTCCTTTTTAATAAGGGTGTTTAAATTAAAAGGGATTTTTAGCCATGAAGAGACATATGAAAAATCATATTAATTTAAAATTTCTTAGATTTCAATTTTTGCTGATTGATAGCATTCTCATGAACTTAAATGGGATGTTATAGAGCACCTTGCTAATTCATATACAGTAGAAATTGTATTTTTGTTATTCAGTTTTACATTATGTCTTCAATTTGTTTTATAAATCCCAGTTCTTAGGGGTTGAGTTGCTAAAGAAATCCTATGTGGAGAAAATGAATATAAAATCTTTGTTCTCAGGTACAATCAAGATTAAGGCTTTTTTTTTTTTTTAAGTTTATTCAAATTACATTTATGAAAAAAAATATAATAAACAAACAAACAAAAAAGAAACTGAAAAGCCCCCCAAAAGAAAAACAAACTAAAAATAAACAATGAAACCCCGCACACGCATAACGAATAACACAGTCTGTTTTATTCCTGGACTATGTTACTATGTTGAAAGAATGGAATATTTTAATATCAATGAAATTGTGTGATTCTAGGCCCTCAGGCTATGTTTATATCACAACTTATATGGAAGCAACACATGCTTGCACTCTCTCCTGTGATTGTCCATATAGCTTATTGTCCCCTGCCATAGTTTTGTACCATGCCATCCAGCAGACTTTTGTACAGACATTTTGCCCCAAAATGGTCCAGGGGATCTTCTCAACAGGCAGCATGGATAAAGGCAGCTTGTTTTGGCAAAAAAGAGAGGTAAGGAAAACATCTTTTTGAAAAAGAACTGTGCCCTGTCATCAGCTCTGTGGGCTGAAGAGTTGGCATTGCTACATTTTATTTACTAATACTCAGTGAGGTCTGAGTTGCAACTGCGCAACTGCTGACTTCAGTGGCTTTAGGTGGGTTTAAGAACACAGATCTGTATATACTTGTTTTCTCACACATATGCTGCTACTTTATTTTTTTTTAATTATCATATAGACCTAGTTCAGACATTACAGCCTTAAGGATGTAATCCAAAGTTGAAGCCAGGCAAAAAATGATAAATTAGAATTCCTAAATATGAAAATAAAAATTATGAATAGTCATTAGAACAAAAACAATGTTTACAGCAAACAGCTCTGTGTACATTCTGAAAATTTTGCCCAAGGCTCTACATTATTGACTAGTACTACCCTTGTCATCTCACTAACACACACATCCAAGGACTTCTATGACAGTCAACCTAACACAGCAGCAACTACATAAATGTCTCAACATCAAATTATACTGATGCTTCAGCGAATTATGTATGAAAGCAAATATTATAATGAGTGTCACATACTTGGGAATGGCATTTTGCATTTAGATATAACTCCAATGCCATTTTTAAAACTTAAATTATTTCAAAGTCTGCATAATTTTATTTTGAAATTGGCAAAGCAAAAGCAAGTGACTTTGTACATGAGTAGGACAGAGATACAACAGGCAGTGGAGACAGGAAGAGTTGTAACTTCTATAGCGTAGGAACTGTGCTAGAAGAGTGTAGAACAGATGGATGGATATGCTTCACTCACGGACAGTTGGCAACTAACTTAGCTAACCACAGCTGGCATTTAGTCATCAACATTAATTTTCAAAGCTACTGGCCCTTATAGTCCACTGGGTACTCAGTTACAACTGATAACTTTTCTTCAACATTCTTAATGTTAGAAATTTTTATTAAAGTCACCAACTTGCCTATGTATAGGAGAAATCAGTAGACTACCAACATTTTTAGAATCTGAGTTTCATTTAGATTCCGAAGCCTAATTTCTGAATAGTTTAGTTTTAATATATATATAATATATATACAGATTTAATATATACATATATATGTTTGTAAAGATTGGTGTTTAGAAGATAATTCTGTAGTGAAACAGTAAAATTCTGTGAAAAGTCTCATTGCTATTGGAGTGTAAGTACACGGAGTTCTCTTTATATTCCCGTTCACTAAGCATGCACATTTATTATACTTTTAAAACTATATTAACAAAATACCACAATACAAAACTTTTTTAAAATTTTCTGTCACCTGTCTCTGAAATTAATCTTTAAGCATAAAGAAAAGTCTTTGAGCCCTGTGTCCAGACAGCAATTTGCGCACTAATTGTGCATGGGGTTAAGATATATGCCAAAACCAAAGTTGTGCACTGCTAGCCCAGAAGAAGAGCTGTTAGCTCTGGCATACTGGAAGTTCTGCAGTTCTTGGTAGGGGTTTTGAATTAGATCTGGACAACAATTGTTGCTTTCGGAACACATGAATTAATTGAAGGTCAGGAAAAAAACACAAACATATGTGTAAGACTACTTATAAAAAGACTACTGAAATGTCTTTGCACTACCAAGTTTTATCTTCACTGTTAAATACAAATGACATGTTAAATTTACTTTCTTCATTACTCTTTTCTTCCTTTTTGCTCTGTTAGATCAATATGCGTTCTGTCGCTATGTGATTGACATGTTTGCGCAAGGGGATTTTTATCCAGGTACTTTCCTATATCATTGGACTCTGTTCTAATATTCTTCTGTTTCCCTGAGAGTTTTTGCTCCTTTATGTATTAAAAGTGCGATTTGTGTTATTGGGAGGTCTCTTAAGAGCAACAGAGTGTGCAAATAGTTTTAATAAAGCATAAGAGCTAATGGCTGTTTTCTTAAAGCTTTTAATTTTCTGCCTACAATGCATGAATTAAAATCAAGATTATGTTAAAAATAGAGTCAAAGAAAGGCTGTAGAAATTGTTAAAATTTTCCATGCTTTTTTTGGATGAGATGCAAAAGGAAGAAGCTTATTGTTAATAGCTTATTATTTGTTGGGGATTTTCCCCCACAAATAACAAGGCTTAAGCCCAAAATGTTTCAAAAATGAAAGTCATTTTTGTTCTTAGTACATAAAATACCTTAGCTGATCTATTACGTCTGTGCTTTATATTCTCTCTTCCCACATCTCCATGCTAATCTATTCTAACACAGACAATTCCTCACCAAAAAAGAAGATGGAGCTACTGATGATGACTTAGCATCATCTCACATTATTAAGTCACTCTACCCTGACCTTAGTTAATAGGTATTCTTCCTGCTGAAATCTAGCATAAGAGGACTTACTATAGAGAGGACATAATCCTGAGAATGAAAAGCAATAATATTCATGAGAAGAGTCAAGGAGAGAATATTTAAGGATATACTAAGCCTTACAAACTTTGTTTAGTCAGTTATTTGCTCAACAAGCTCTCCACTAGTATACTTCTGAATTGGATGGGTTTTCTTATCTCTGTCTTGTGGCTTACATCCTTTCTTGACATGCCCAGGTTCAGAAAGAGCTGGGAAGTCCTAAGGATGTAGCTGAGACACAAAGACTCTCACAAAGAGGAGAAGGACACAGATTTTTGTGGAGGGAAAATGAAAATCTTGGGATTCTGTAGGGAAAGGGTTTGTGAAGCCTGTTCTCAAAGAGTGACATGGAAAGGTAGGGGGTTCCATTACAAGGGAACAAAATATTGTACCCCCTCTATGACTTTTAAAGACAGCTGGTTATAAATGGAGGAACTGTTTTAGGCTCATAGGGGGAGAAAGATTAACAAAACCTTCTAGAGACCTTCAAGTATGCTTTAATTTACAAAGTAACTGCCTGTACCAGTGTGAATGACCTAGTTTCTGCCTTTACACAGCTGTACCATCAACAAATCACAGGACAAATACTTGCATGGAGATCTTCAAGATCTTTCTTACAGTTCTTCTGACATTTACAAGCAGCCGTGACACATGTCAAAGCCCCTTTTTTCCAGATGTCTCCCTGTCCTGTTTGACACTCTCTGAAGGCAGAGTAGACATGCTGTGGGAAGGGAAGGTTTAGGTTCTTTTCAGTTTTGTCCGTTCCAACTACAAGGAAACTGGGAAAACCATGAAGGGGAGCAGCAAGGTAGAGAGGGAATTCCGTAGTGACTTGAATTTAAGAAGATAAAAAACTCTTGCTCTCCAATTTTTTGTCTTATGTCATACCAGTGTGCTATGACTAAGTTGTGCTAAGAAACCACAGGTTAAACAGCTGAAAGACATTCAATGGCCATTGGGTGGTCAGATGGCCTTACAGGTGACTGAATAACTAGGGTGACAGCTCTAGGCCCCAAAAAGTGAAAAAAAGTCATAAAGCATCTTAAATAATCTGCTTTGTAGATTTGCAGGTGAAATGGAAAAGGACAGCCCCTTAACATTTCCTAAACATCTCCTAAAGTTCACCTGTGGCTTCACCTGTAAAGCAACTGCTATCTGACCTGTTAAATCAGAAATACTGTGGGTGGTTGTTGTGGTGAAGCCAGACACGTTTTTGTGGGAGGTAAAAAAAACCAAAAACCAAAAAACATTGCCTTCAAATGTTTATTAATTGCCAACAAGCTTTAGTTGACCCACTAGCTGTAAAAGCAATGCTGAAGCATCCACACTGTGTTTCTGAGAAGCAAGGTAAAGGTCAGGTATGCTCAGCCTTGATTTATAGAAATCATTGAGGCGAGTGCCACCAAACATTGCTCAGTTAGTGTTTGTTGCTGTCTTTCTCAGGCAACCTGCTCATTTCACCCTGTCTTTTTGTGAACTGAAGTATTACTATAATTCATTCTATTGAATGTGGGGAAAACACCCTTTAATGAACCTAATATCCAACTAGCTTGGAAATCTGGTATATTTTATCCGTTTATCAGTCTATATATTTAATGATAAACAACTTTGTCCAAACAAAGAGATCTGAGTGCAAATCAGCTGAGGAATTTAATTACAGTCAGTTTGACACTGTAATACTTTTAAAACAGGAATTATTTATACAAATCTCAATAGTGCCATTTGTGAAGGAGAAAAAAACCACAATTTTCGTCATTGAAAATTCCTTCACACAAGTATATTGGCTTTCTGTAGGATTGTTTGTGTCAAACATGCATTTCTGTCTTCTTGAGTTTATAAGACCAGTCACCCACTTATTAGACTCCTTAAGCAAAATACATGAATGTATAATCTCAATGATAGCAATTCAGTATTTATTCTTTGATAGTATTTTTGCAATATTGCTATTAATAATAAAATTTGTATTAGTTACTTCTTACGTTAGATTATTTTAGGTTTATATTAATTTTAAGAAGGAATTTGGAATTGGTCACTTTGGATGGCATTTTATAATCCTCAAATAATTAAAATTAAAAGTAAAACTCAGATTCTTACGTTTCATTAATTAAATACACTTTTCAAAACATATAACTTAATACATTGTTACATGAACAACCTCTTGGAGGTCAGTTAATGCTCTTCTGTTAATTTTAACAAATGAAGCTGAAATGTTCTTCACTTACGCAAAGTTTTGTCATGATACTGAAGTCTTAGCTATAAAAAATGAATGAAATATACACAGGGAATTCATAGGAAGCCAAATAAGGAAAAATTCTTGCTAAGCTGCTTCATGTAGCTTTAGCTGTTTTTCTTGTTTCTCTAGCTAGTATTTGTCTCTGGTACTGACCAATTGCATGCAGATCCTCCTAAAAATCACAATAATTGTATCAATATTAACTAACTTCTAAGACTACTATTTTACTTTTTACAAAAGAGAAGTATCTGAGGTTCTCAGCCCTTTGCAATAGATAACAGCAGAGTTTTAGCCATAAAGTAAATTTTTTTCTAAACTAGAAGTCTGTCTCATGAATATTATGACTTCAACAGTGACCAGTTGGAGTCTACTGAGACATTTATAGGTAGCCCACTTGAGGTTTACTGTATACATTATAAAAAATTGCCTTCTGAATTTATCTGTTGAGAAATGGAGCTTGAGAATTTCTTTTACTTTCTGTCTAACATGCTTGTGATAAGTGATAGTTTCTCAGAGGGATTGCTGAACCACCTTTCCTCAAAAGCATAAATTTTTTGATCTTATTTGTCGCTGGACTACTGTTTCTCAACCAGGTATGGGGAGTACTGTCACAGAATTAACAAATCTCTCTGTCCAAATGGCTTTGTACTCCTGGCTGCCTGTAAATGAAGAATTAATATACACTTCCAGGGTTAATTTCCCAAGTTTTACTTATAAAACTTAAAAACCAAAGGTGGCAAGTTTGTTTATTAAGAACTTTGGTACCTCTATTCTCCTACTGGCACTTCTGATGTCCAAGATGGCCTTTCTGATACAGAAGGCAACTGACTTATACAGTTTCGTGTAATTGATAATTTGTTTGATATTCCTGTATTTTGTTCTGAGTAGAATTTCTAATGTTTTTATTCATAGTTTTATTTTTTATTGGTAGGAGAAAAGGTTCTATTTTATTAGAAAATTTGAAATTTAATTTTGTAACTATTTTTGGCCTTAGAGAGTTTGAAATTCTCACCCACATGGATGGATTTCGGGGACGCTAATTGGTCACTCTTTTAGCATGGAGCACATGATTCTCTAAGTTAACTGGGTCTACTCTATTTTATTCCTCCTGAGCCATACACCTGTTTTCCCACTCACTCCCTGCTTTCCCTGCAATGTTTGCCAGCTTGCTTTATGTTAGCACATCCTGAACTACTCTGGCAGATCAAGGAGCTGTTCTGATGAAATGCCTTTTTTGGTTTGCAGCTACATAAAGTGGATTCTTGTGTGTTTCTCTTTTTGCATGCCACCTTAGCATGGGGCTGTGCATGCTGCATACTGCTGAATTAAGAGTGATAAGTATCTCTTGGGTATTTCTTCATAACATGGCACCTTTTCTTTCCACAGGCACACTCTCTACTCATGGTCTGGTTTTGTTTTCATTTTAATCACTTAGAAGTTATTTTGTGTGCATAGTTTTATGGTGTTCTAGTTTCAGTTAAACCACTTGCATTTCACAGTACTCTGGACTCACTGCTGGATGATCTTCAGTTGCCTAGCTGGCAACAAAGACAGTGGGAGAACAGATGTGATATTATTCACAGTTTAGACCTTCTAAAATCTTTGCATGGAAGTACCCAATTACTCTGTGGAGCTTACACCACTACATACCTCTTTCTGATAACAGCTAGACTACAAAGGAATGTGGCCATATCTTTTCCTTTCATCAATTTACCCTGATATTTTTATTGTGTATTTCCATGTCAGGGAAACTGATGTAGATGATATTGCTAATCTTATACTGTTGAAAAAATATTTACCTTGGAGAAAATCATCAGGATTTCTGGCATGTGTACATCACAAGAGTGTATCATATAGGGTAAAAGAGTCATCCCACCTTCTCATTAAAAAATCATTGAAGCCTTACCTTTTGCACATATGCTTATGAAAAAACAAAAAGGAAGAAAACCTGACAAACATGGAGAGTCAAGAAATTCAGGCAAATTGTAATGAGTGACCATAGGGAATCTTAGAGATTACTTTGTCCCAGAAAGAAGTGGTAGATTGAATATCCTTCACGTCTACAATCTTCTTCCAAGGCGTACCTCTTCTCTGTTGCCAAGAAGTATTCAGTCAAAAGAGAGGTATTATTGTTATTACAAAATGTGGTAAGAGAATTTCAAGACTGTCAGTATGATACTTGCCATATAATATAAAACAAATTGAGATACTGGTATATTAATATTGAAAGATCATGAAGTATACTGCAAAAAACCCCTAGAGCAATAAGTACCTAATTTTGAAAGTAAAAATGCCTGTGTTTGCTGTGGGTGGGCTGTAGCACTGGAGTTAAATACTTGCCCTGTGCTGTTCAGATAGTAAAACACTTTAGGCTCTTGAACTATTTTTAAGTGTCACTCCTATTCGATTAAAGACTAGAATGTGTTGTGGATGTCTCAATGACAAGGTGTAACTTTTCACCTCATTACATCACATTTACATGGAAACAACTTTGATACCAGTGTACTTTCTCTGGGCATATATTTGATGCAGTGCAAATAGAAAAGAAAGAAAAATCAATTGTAATAAATAAGAAAGTAGTATGTTATCAGTTTCTTGTTTGGAGAAATTCAGCAGGAAAATTATGGGCTGAGTTATAGGCTTTAACATTTGAGAAAAAATGCCAAAGAATAGGATTTGTTTTCTATGGTGACATGCTTTCTGATGCTAACTACTCAATAGCCCTCTCCCCCTTGGTAGAAAACAAACAAGCCAGATATTTGTTTTAGTGAAATACTAAAGAAAGAGTAAGGGAGCTGTGATACTTTTCCGGTTTTATTTTCTAAATATTTACTTTTTTACTGCCTTCTGAGGGCAGTACTGTACCCCAAAATTTGAAGAGATTCATCTGGATTCATCTTCAGAGTTGACAGTTAATTATCCGACAGTTTATCAAAAAGCAGTTCATATGATGAAACACTTATTGACACATTTTTTTTCTGCTGATGACATAAATGGAAATGATTGAATGACAGAGGAGTTTACTCCTGTAGTAATCTGGGAGAGTTTTGAATACTGTTCGATCAGTCTGAAAGGAAAGAATTAATGAAGAGTGATTTTAAATACATGTATGAGAAACTGAAAATTAAGTTCTAATTGTTGAAAAATGTATAACTATTTTATTAATGTTCAATTCTTGCAATAACTTTATCTGCCATTTGGAGTCTAAATACTGCTTCTTTAAATTTCTGTTCAGCTATGAGAAACAATGAGAAGATATCCACTGATCTTCATTTGAACAAGGTTCTTCTCTTTGACCCCACTCTCACCCCAAAAACTGTCTCTTTGGTCAAACTCTGGAATGATATTGATCTCTCAATTGGAATGTTATCAGCATATAGTCCTGACACCATCCCACAGAAGCAAAATAGCTATCCATTATTACCTGCTTATGTCATCCTACTGTGAGCCAGAGCCGGATGCTGGCACACAAAGCTGCATCTGTCAACACTCTTGTGACACTTTATTGTAACTTTGCCAAAAAAATTTCAAATGACTGACTCTCTCAGAAGCAGCTACAAAAGGAATGTGTGGTATTTTGCTTCTGTAGAGAGGAATGGATCTCTTTCTTTGATAGTTCACTGTAAGGCACTCTGAGGAGGCAAAATTATGGGATACCAGAGAAGGTCTAAACCTTCGCTAGTGTGAGTCTAAATCTTTGATTTTAATGGAAATAAACCAGTTTAATCTGTGAAGGCAGAGAGACTAGAGTAACAATTTTTCTCACACTTGCTTTATATTTTATTACTACTATTTAATATTATAACAATTTCATATAGTTCAGTAAACAAGTTTAAAAATCAAGAATCATTTCAATGGAGGATCATCAAAAGACTCAACTATAGTTTTGAAAAGTAAGCTGTTTAGAAAATAAGAGCAAAAGTTAAATGCCAAAACCCCCCTAAACTGCTAATAGCAAACAAACTGAGTTTCATATTTAAAAGGACAAAGCAGGGCAATGAGTAAGACTGTAACCATGGATTTCAGGTAAACTAACTTTAGACTTTTTAGGGTTCTTCTTGAAAGAACCCCAGGGGAACAGGTCCTTCAGTGAAGAGGGGTTGTCATGGCTATTGGCACTTCTTGATCTTTAACTCGCAGTAGTTATCACAGGGGTCCAAGAGAGATGGTTGATATTCAAGGATCACTTCCTCCATGCTCAAGAATGATGCATCTTGATGAGAAGAAATCAGGCAAAGGGGGCCAGAGATTTGCATGGATGAACAAGGACATCCCGTCATTTCTCAAGAATAAGCAGGAGATAGAAACAGGGTGAAGCTACTTGGAATGAATATATAGAAGTTGTCAGAGTAAGTAGAAATGAGTCAAAGCCTTCCTGGAATTAAATCTGGCCAATGATGTCAAGGCCAACGAGAATAGCTTCTTCAAATACATTAATAACAAAAGGAAAACTAAAAAAAATATGGGCCCATTACTAAATGGAGAGGGGACTCTGGTAGCAGAGGATGCAGAGAAAGCAGAGTTACTGAACGCCTCCTTTGCATTGGACTTCACTGACAAGACCAGCCCCCAATAGTCTATGACCAGGAGACCTGGGTAAAGGAATGTTGTAAGGAAGATTGATCAAGGAGGATTGGGTTAGAGAACACCACCTAGGCAAACTTGACATCCACAAATCCATGGGCCCTGAGACAGGATGGATCCATGAGTGTTGATCCATGAGGCTCCCTGCGATCATCTTGGAAAGGTTGTGGTGATCAGGAGGGTGTCTGAGGACTGGAAGAAAGTAAATGTCACCCCAGTCTTTGAAAACGGCAAGAAGGAGGACCAAGGGAACTACAGGCCATTCAGCCTAACCTCAGTCCCTGGAAAGATGATAGCGCTCCTCATTTGCAGGCCATCTCTATCCACATGAATGACAAGAAGGTAATTGGAGTAGTCAGCATATATTCACTAAAGGTAAATCATACTTGACCAACTTGATTGCCTTCTACAATGAAACAACTACCTGGGGGGATGAGGGAAGAGCACTGGTTATTGTCTACCTTGATTTTAGCAAGGCTTTTGACACTGTCTCTCACAACATCCTCATAGGCAAACTCAGAAACTGTGAACTGGATGAGTGGGCAGTGAGGTGGATTGAGAACTGGCTGAATGGCAGATCCCAGAGGGTCATAATCAGTGGCACCAGGTCTAGTTGGAAGTCTGTCACTAGTGGCTGTCCCCCCAGAGTCAATACTGGGTCCAATATTGTTTAACTTGTTCATCAGTTACTTGGATGAAGGGGCAGAGGCCTCCTCAGGAAGTTTGCTGATGACACAAGGCTGGTAGGAGTGTCTGATACCCCAGAGTGCTGTGCAGCCCTTCAGAAGGACCTCAAAAGGCTGGAGAGATGGGCAGAGAAGAATTTCTGAAATTCAGCAAGGGAAAATGCAGAGTCCTGCATCTATGGAATAATAACCCCATGCACCAGTACATGCTGGGGACTGACCTACTGGAAAGTAGCTCTGTGGAGAACAACCTGGAGGTCCTTGTGGACAACAAGCTGTCCATGAGACAGCAGTGTGTCCTTGTGACCATGAAGGCCAATGGGATCATGGGGTACATTAGGAAGAGCATTGCCAGTAAGTCAAGAGAGGTGATACTAACCCTCTACTCAGCCCTGATGAGGCATCTGGAGTGCTGTGTCCAGTTCTGGGTTCTTCAGTACAAGAGAGATATGGAGCTCATGGAGCAGGTCCAGCAGAGGGCAACGAAGATGATTAAGGGACTGAAGTATCTTTCTTACAAGGAAAAGCTGAGGGAGCTGGGCCTGTTCAGCCTCAGGAAGAGATGACTGAGAGGGGACCTCATTAATGTATATAAGCATCTGAAGGGATGGAGTCAAGAAGATGGATCCAGGCTCTTCGTGGCGGTGCCAAGCAATAGGACAATTGCAATGAGCAGAAACTGATGCATAGGAATAAGGGGAAGAACTTCTTTACTGTGTGAGTGCCCGAGCATTGGAACAGATTGCCCAGAGAGACTGTGGAGTTTCCCTCACTGGAGACATTCAAGAACCATCTGGATGCAATCCTGTGCTGTGTTCATCCTATGCTGTAGGATGAACCTCCTTGAGCAGGGAAGGTGGATCAGATGACCCACTGTGGACCCTTCCAATCTTATCCATTCTTTTATTTTGTGATTCTAGAGCTACACAACCATTCTTCAGTATTCAATATCATTGTCAGAAGTTAATTTAATATGAAAAATACTCACAGAAAATTATTTAAGCCAAAAGTAGTTTTATACATATTTATAAGGCATAGTTGGCAAGGTAACATCTCAGAAACCTAGAAAAACATAAGTTTCAAATGTCAACCTATAAGAACATATGTTTCTTCCTTAGATCTTGGATGGCTTCAAGTATGAGGAAAAACACAATTTGCAAAAGAAAGACCCTCCTTCTCAAGCCTAGATTTTTTAGCTCTTAAAAACCTATATATGCAAAAGAACCCAGACAATGATTATGTATGTTTCAGATTTTGTTGACAGTATTTCTATTTGGAACACCCATAGGATTAGTTATTTAGGGGGATGGAATATAACTGTCGATAGATCTGAGATTGCATTATAAGCAATGTCGGTAGAAAAGACAACCACTGAAATTAGCTACATATAGCTCTGCCAAACCTCAGCTGACTGAGTTCAAAATTTATTATGACAGATTATTCTTCCAGTAAAGATGCTTATTTTGGACAAAATACTTCAGCCATTTCCAACATACAGAAAGATAATTTGTGTTCGTCATTTAAAATTTGTCTCTTTTAATCCTTCCCTGTCAAATATTCTAAGTGCTCCTAAACTAGCTAAAAGGGAGATTCACTAAAAGGTTCAACTTTCTTGTTGCACAGGTTGGAACAGATACTCAGCAAAATTGATAGTCTATTCAAAAAGACCTTAGGATTTTCTACATAGGTCTGATTACAAGTACCTCTAAGTTCTGTTATTTTCTAATTTTTGAGACCAAAACTGACCTGTAGAAATATTTTAGTGTTGTAACATTAAGCACTACAGAATCTATATTTTAGATTCTATATTTTAAATACTTATCAACTTAATAGTTCCTGAAGACCCTAACCAATTGCTTAATCTTCCTACACAATGAATGGGAAATCATAGAGTTACTTAGGCCAAACCAGCCAGCCAACTACATCTTAAATGCCAACCATTTCAGTAAAATAGGAATCTTTCATGGGTTAGAAGCAAACACTTGTCTTTGATGAGACATGATAACCCACAATCTTCTCCTTCAGTTAGTTGTATAAGCCCAGGTTATATAACTCTAAAATATATTTATTTCAAAAATTATAAATGAGCTAATGAATCCATTACCTTTAAAATATACTTCTGAAAATTCTTAGGGAAGTTAACCACTATAACAAGTAGTCTCTCTCAACTTTAATTAAAAGGAAAATAGCTGAGATGCATACAATGTGTCTTTAAACACCTCCTGATGCTGAATACACTGAAACATCATGAAGGAGGAAAAATGCATCCAGTTTTCACCTGAAATTTTCATTAACAAGGAAGAACCTATAGCTCCACTGTGGGACTGAGAGAAGTTACTCTTCTGATCCAAATATAGATTCTCTGCTGGAAAATGATGACACTGAGTTTTAACACTGATGGATGGTACCAGGTCACCATATCACGTAGATAAGAAGACCATACAAAGGATCTACAAATGCTTTGATAAGATACATTCCATCATAAGGCATTTCCATCTTAGTAATAATTCCTCACCTCTTCTGCTCTGAGAACATGCAATGCAGTAGACAGAAGAGTGTTCAGACATGGCCTAAGCAACACGTGCTCTCCCTCCCTTGTTGATGTCCTCCTCCTTCTGCATCTCACCATTCTCTCTTCAGGTGAATCTTTCTTTTGATGTCCATTTTCTTTCTGTGGACAGAAACACATGTAATGTATGACATACACCTAGAGTGAGTCAAGAGTAATTTATTTTTATTTCGTCAGGAAATGCTATTCTTCCCTCTGGTACTTCACTTTCCTTCCTATTGTTTCACTTTGTCCTTCAATACACTCAGTATTATCTGACAAAGTAAAGAACATATAGAGTTCAAAAAGTGTTCAATGCCTACACACGAAAAATCTAAACAACATTTTTATATTTGTTTTGTTTTGTTGGGTTTTTTTTATTTTTGTTTGTTTGTTTGTTTTTTCTGTTAAGCTTAACAACAAAATCCTTTGTCTATGTGAGATTCATTCATATAATTGCTAGGGGGTTGGGGAGCACTGTGTTACCAGACAGCATTTAGAGTGTGAAATTTAGAGTCCTGTAATATTTTGGTGGCACATAGTGTCATCTTTATGTAGAACTGCTAAATTAGATGTTTGCAATTCATTGGACCTCGCTTAGATACCCAAAAGTTAATTGCCAAACTTTAACCTTTAGCTGTCTTTATAGCCAATAGTATGAAATGGAGGCCTCCAGAAGACAATTTCATCCTAAAAGAGATGCCTTAAGATAAAAAAGATGAATCGCCCTTTGAAGGTAGCAATTTCTCTCTGTTGACTATAAATGGATCCCTTGGGTGATTTAACTGTCTGAAGTTAACTTTTAGATGTCTAGTAGTGAAAGAGCCTACATATATTCAAGAAGTATGCTGAAAATGTGCAAACAAGGATTTTGCTCAAATGAAGACTTGAAATTACGAGTTTTCTGTAAGATTTCAAAGGATATTATCAGGAGCAGCTGTTAATCAAGAAAACAGTGGTGACACTTAAAAATATGAATAGCAATTGCTATAGCATTTTGGGTGTGAAAAAAAAGGGAGGAGAAGAACTATAGAGGGAAATACTTTCTTGAATAAATATGGAAGGTATTCCCTGTCCAAATGAATCAAACAAAGAAACTAAATGATTTTAACATCAGAACAAAAGCTCAGTCTTTACAGATTTCGCTTTCATAGAATTTAAGATTGGGAATTTTTAGTTGCTGTATGCATGTAACATTAATATTTTTTTTTAATTTCTGTTACATCCATTTATAGGTGTAATGGAAAGGCATGGTAAGTTCAGTAATTTTCTCAAAAATCATAGAGGAGGCCTTGAACACAAGGGTTAGAACCAATGACAGTGAATCCCAGGACTCTGTTCTAAAAATAATACCTATATATATAAAATATATATTTAAAAAATAGAGGGTCTTTCCTGTGAAAATGAAAGGGAATGAAGAATCAGAAGTCACTAAAGCAAGATTGGTTTAAAGTAATCATTATCTCAAGTATTGCAGTTTTTTGTTCCAGTATTTCTCATAATTACAGCCATGGCACTTATAGAAGAAAGAGAATGTTCACTGAGTTTCTTAATTGCACAGAGCCTAACCTTCGGAGGTATGAGATATGAACCTAATACTTGGTTCTCATTGATTTCAGTGGGAGTGAGGAACAGGAGTTAGGAGCCAACACCTCTGTACCTTTGGGCCCAACTCCTGATAATTGATCTAATAAAACCTCTCCATTCTTTTCCCTCTAACTTTAAATTGAAATTATTATTGAAATCGTAACTACTGAAAAATGTTTATGGATTCACTGTCTTAGGTGATTGTCATTAACTTCTTGTTTCTCTCATTCTGGCAAAAAGATAAAGATATGAAAAACTTTGTGAGTTGTGGTCAGAGATATTTGGGTTCAGTTTGACTTCCAGTGATTTCTATATTAAACATATTCACTATCTACAAATATCTATAGTTATGAGAAATTATTATAGTGATTTTATCTATCCTAGGCTGTCTTTGTTTTGCAAAACCTGGCATATGCACTCTTTCTCGAAGACAACACAAAGTTTTAGCATTCTTGCAGTAGTTACTTTCAGCTTTTCTGACTTTAGCACTTAATGTTTCTTAGATGTAGTTGGAATAAGGACAGTTGAAGTGATGCTATGTACAGATAAACCAAATACAAATAACTTATAAATTACTGAGCAGTGATCCCATGGCATAGTCAGTGTTTATTACTTTTCATCATAACAGCTTATCAGTCCCCTCCATTCTGCTGCAAGTATTTAGTTACAATGTTTTCTTTTCTCTGTTTTAATTATTTTCCCTTGGATACTTCATATTGTGAAAAAAATGCATCTATACTAACTCCTGATATTCATGTTAATTATGCTAGAAGTCATTGTATATGATACCAATTTATTAAAGGCTATTTGGGGAGAGAAAGGCTGAATATGGCTTTCCATTTTATAGTCTGCTTTTACAGTCCTTTCACACTCAAGTATGCAGCAATAACTATAATAGCCCATCATTTCCACACAATAACCCATCATTTTCACTGTCCTACTACTTAGTTCTTTGGGATCCCTCTTTCGATATTTCTAAACATAAATGTAGGATTATTTTTATCTGCTAAATGCCCATGATAAATAATGGCAAGAAGTGAAGGCAATTGAATTTTCAGTTTTTTCAATTCAATTTTATTTTAATGTCAGAAAAGGCTGTGTGAGTTCTTACTTAATGGCAAAATTGCTAATACTTAACTTTTAACTCCTAAAAGACTTCAGTCTTTTGAACACAAAAACTAGAACAGCTTTCACAAAGTATGGATTGATGTGAAGAGGGATTTTGTTGTAAAAATCTCAGTAAAATAGTTCTCAACAGATATATAATTTTAACTGGATTTAACTGTGCAGACCTGCCATGCAGATAAAATATATTGCATACGTTTCTAGACCCATAGTACCGGCTGTAGGTTAAAAGAGAAAAAAAACAAAACACCTATAACTTTACCCATGCCTCTCTTGCCTGCCTCATCCGTACACTTGCTCACACTTGCATTGTGTGAGATATAAACCCACAGAAAAAGAAAAAGATATATCAAACAAGTTCCCAGCTGTGACTTTAATTGGATTTGGTGGCTGAGTGAAAACGCAGCAACTAACTGATGTTCACATAACCTCCAGGAATCTGCAACAATGAATCTCACACCTGTTCAATTACCAAATCAAGTATTTTCTGCTCACAAACATCACTAAACCACGGCAGGAATTTGGAAATAGATGGTTTTAAGGTCCCCTCCAACCCTAACCTTTCTATAATTCATTCAAAATAAATACCTATACGTATTTGCGTATATATGGGTATGCATATGTACACATATGCCCATGCATGCACATATACATACTATATATTATGTAGGTATAACTGCATGTAAATATATAAAAGAATACATCATCAAAAACAAAGGATGAACTCAAATCTCTTTGTATTAAGAATAGAAGACCATCAGGTTGCTGCTACTTTTTGTTTGGTGCCTTGAGAAGCAAAATTTAATCCCTCCACCTACTCCATTGAAAACAGCATTTACATTTACATTATCAGTCTGCATCCATCCTTCCTACATCTTCACTTTTAACCTACTGGTCCTTGCTTTCAACTTAATAGATCAATGGCCTCCCAATGCTGTAAGGTTATTTATAAATGCCTCGTTTTGTTGTCTGCGTTTTGAGGGAATATCTCTCAATAATATGCTTTACTCATAAGTTAGGATCTACGAAGAGTTCCAAAATTGTCTGTGATATTTTTAATGGACTTAAATGCATAGATACAGTGGAACATAGATGCATAGATAGATTTGGCATTATCCATGTAATTTTCCCTTTTCTTCTTTTCTTTTGCATCATA
The DNA here is from genome assembly GCF_001604755.1 of Lepidothrix coronata. Classification (NCBI taxonomy): domain Eukaryota; kingdom Metazoa; phylum Chordata; class Aves; order Passeriformes; family Pipridae; genus Lepidothrix; species Lepidothrix coronata. The sequence goes on along the minus strand of NW_016690185.1, from coordinate 7,908,690 downwards.
AAGGTAACTGGTTGATAGTCAGTGTGCACCATAATATGACAATTTAAAGGATTTCATTGGTACTGGTAATCACTGCACCACTGTAACAGAGTCTTTTCTTAGGTAACATCAACCTTATCCAAAATCAGTTTCACTTTATGTTGAGCAATTATCCATTTAATAAGACCCAGATCCTGAGTGCAACTGAAAAACTGAAATGTATCTTGGCTTCCAAGATATACTTTCTTAAAAGCCTCATTTTATTATCCATTAATTCCATCTACCACTGCCAAAAATTCAGTTCCAGATAGGTCATTAACACAGTGTTTAAACTATTTTTTCCATTTGATATAAATTTGTTATCCCTTTTAAGACTTGTGGGCTACATCTAGATTAGTAAATCAAACTCAGTTCAACTGTTCCCTGAATGCGATTTCTTCTGTCATAGAGTGATCTGCATCCAGTACACTTCCTCAAGGTCAAAATGGGTTGGTTGTCTCCTGGCTGTCTATTGGGAATGGTCCCTGGCCCTTGTTAACTCCTAAATCGAGCCAATTAATTGTTTGAGACATTGCTGCTTAGCACAAGTCAAAGTTGTCAGGGACTATTCAAAAAAATGTTGCAGGATATGTATGTCTGAATTCCAGAGCCCAGTAATGTTCTCAGGCACCATTCAATTACTAGTGTGCATAAAACCATTATGTTACAATATGTTCCTTAGGAAAGAATGCCTGTACAGGTGTCAGTGTTTCAACTCATTCTTTCCTGAAAATGAGTATTTGCATTGTTCAGTACAGTTGCACAATCTCACCTCTTGATCCACAGCTGTTCTTTCTTAATGAAAAATGGTTTGCTCCTAGTTTTTCATGCACATGTACTAAGCAGAGAAACCCTTCCTCAGCACAATGACAGTGTAATGTCTGGAGAGTAACGACTGATAGCAAGAGAGAGACTCACATTTAACTTCTAGCATCTTACATGTCAAAACTGGAAGCCTGGAAAAAATGTTTGGCCTTCATGAAGTTTTCAGTCCTCTAAAAGCATATTTGGCAGTCTTACCTCATTCTGTTGATCCATATCTTGTTCCAAGATTCATGAAACATTTGATTTGAATTTACTTTTTGTAACAAACGACTCTGCAAAGAGCACATTTATTTTATTTCAATTATTTTTACTATCATTAGAGAATGACATCACATCTGAGCAGAATGAGATTTATCTGAAGACATTTTGCTGCCGCGGAGAAACACGGTAACAAAGTGTTGGTGCTGTTGGACTGTAGGATTCCTGCTGTTCAAATAACTGCTATATAGGTATGAGGAAGTGAACAGTCATAGGAGTGGTATTTCCACATGTTACATTCTGTGGTGGCATTATTTCTCTCTATATCCAATTGGAATATTCATCTGTCTACAATGTGTTTAGTTGTTTGATAATAGTAATTTTAGAAATATTTTATTTTATCTCGATCTTTTGAATCAGAAAGATATAGTTTGACACTTAATTTATTAAGGTTGCTGCTTACAAATAGAACTCAATAGATCAGGAAAGAAAGAAAACTCATATAATTTGCTGTTGTCATAAAAATTCAATTTATCCACAATGTCTGGACATGACATTTTTGATACATGTAGAAAGACACTTCCTAGATTGAGAAAATTAAGGTAATTAAATTTTGCCTTGTATTCCTTACCATGCAATAAAAAATCTAAAATATTAATAAACCAAGTCAGAATTAATTTATTCAAGACATCTCAAGTGATTTAATAAACACCAATGACAGAAGTTTCGCAGAGCTTGAGGTCTGTAGCTTATTTTCATTTAAGTACTCATTTTACCATCTAGTGTTTTAAACCTTCTACTCATACTTGCAGCATATTTCTTGCCTTTCAGGCAGTGGAAGAAGCTACTCGTGTGTTAATGTGACACTTTTTCTTCTGATGAGAACATTCCCATGAGATTAAAACCAAAACATTTCACTATTTCAGTTGTCATCTGATGTAATTTGTTGTTAGAGAACTGTTTGCAATATCATATATGAAAGAGATATCTGTAGCAAAAATGCATGGAAAGATTATGCATGGAAATGTTGTGGAACTGTATGGACAGATTAGGCATAGAAACATGTGCCCATTTTTGTGTTTGCAATTACGTCTTTTTGAGCAATCAAACCCTAATAAAAGTTTAAAAAAAAATTAAAAAAAGCAAGTTAAATGAACCTTTTCATCTTATCTCATAGTAGAAAAGTAAAGTCTACATTTGAAATGAGAAGCAAATAACTATGCAGTGCTCCGCTGCATTTTTAAAGCAGTCAGATAAATGTATGTCCAATAATAATAACAGTAATCTGGATAATGACTTCTCATGATTCATGGACTAATCTGGTTGTCCACTGGGAGCATTAAAAACATCCTGCCTTCCTCTCATTTACATCATGGATATGTGTCCAACTGGCCACTGCTGGAGTCAAGATAGCAGACACCATTAATCCTAATGGTCTGAGCTGCTGAAGCCAATTCTTCAGTTCTATTTGTGAGCCATCTGTACTACAGAAAACCACTTGTGCTTTATAACTTAAAGAGGAGAGAAAAAGGGAAAGAAAAGAAATTTGACTTAGGTTATCCCCTTTAACATATTTCATCAAAAGAATGAATAAAATATTTATTCAGCTACTGTCCTTTGCAATCCCATCAAAGTGAATATAGAGACATTTAATAAGACATGGAGACATTAAAGAAGCCTTTTATCAGAGTGGATAGGAACCTGCTCAGAACAAACATTTTGGCCTAAGGGAAAGTTTTTGATGTTGTGAAGCTTAAGCTTTTCATGCTTAAAACACTCTCATATTGGATCATGTGGTCAATTTGCATGAAATAAATTATTTTCTTAGAACTTGTAAAACTATAAAATAAAACTTGACAAGTCATTAGCAATAAGTGGTACCATACTGGTAGTATATTCACACTGGTGCAATCATTAGAAAACTGCTGCTACAGTAAAGAATAAGAAGATAATGGAGCCAGCCTACAGTTTGACCTAGAGGTGTTAGATCGTTGCCTCACGCTGTAGATACTACACAGCAGTCCAAATCATTGATTATCCTTCTTCATTACTCATCCACTCAACATTCTGAGCCACTGCTCTTTATCATCTTTCACACAAAACAATTAGTCCAACTTATAAAAATGATCAGTTTTCTTACCTGGGGGTAGGTGATCTAGTTTAGGGGGGAAAAAAAGTGATCTTTAGTCTGATCAAACCTAGCAGAAAGAATATGATTATCCACTCTTTATTAATTTTTATGTTGTTTTTTTGTTTTCATTCTGAACTAGAAATTCAGTTGATGAAGTTTCTGTATTTGTATTCATAACAAATGTTATGAATATAATTTTTCTATTCTTATTGGTAACAAAAGTGTTCGGTGGTTCATTAGTTGAGTTTGCAACTTCAAGATTTTTTTTTAAGACATAAAGTGTTTGTAAAATCATAGCTAAATACCTGGATTCCTAAAGTTTGCCTAACATTCATTTTAAGGCTATAGTTATTCTATTATGAGATTGGTAAATGTCCACTTCTCATTATTCCTGAGACAGGAATTATGTGTAAAACCTGATTTTTACTATTTGTTGCAAAGCACCTTCAAGCATTGATTTTACCAATGTGTTAACATTTTCTCAGTAGCTCAGGCACGAGTCAAGTCTGAGCAGCTCTGTACGTGATATTTTATACAAATTACTGGATGAACTAAACTACATGCCTGCAATTGTACATATGCTGATGAGATGCAATAACATTAAGACCATGATGCTCAAATCCCACTGCTGTCTCCAAGATGATGTTTTTCTCATGCATTCCCCATGAGTACACATACCTTTGTAAAATGAGAGGGGTAAGTAAGATGCTGCAGTTTCCAAGGCCCATTAAGATCTTAATTTCTCTTCTGAGAAATCAAGCATGAGGCATGACTTTGAGCTTCTGATGTGGAGTTGGAGCTGAGATTTAACAGCCTGATTGCATGTGGACTCTGGTGCAGTGAATGTATGCTGGTACATAAGACTGAATCAATATTATATTTAACTACGTAATTTTATTTCTCATGTCAAAAAAAATGTACTTTCCAAATGACAATGACATGATAGTTACTGAGAATAAATGTCAGAGAAAGGAATTAAAAGGAAATGAGACTGAAAACATGTTAGAAACTAGAAAATAAGCGTAAGTAATAAGAGTAGGCTAAATCGGCTTGAGAATCTTTGGAGAAATGAAGTGAAAAATATTTTGTTATAAAGCATGATATCTGCACGTAGGCTGAGACAGTACAGAAAGTCCCAGTTGAACAGTCTGAGAGAGTAGAGGTGTTTCAACCAGCAGCTGGAATCAGGACCTCAGTGTTTACAATGCATGACGTGGTTGGTATTGCCTAATTAAGAATAACCCTTAAGGATGAGAAACATCATCATTTTTACTGGTGTTTCAAGGAGTTCATAATAAGTGGACTTTAGGGAACTGCTGAAGATCATTTGTTTGACAGAAGAAAATAAGCCTTTACTGTAGAAGAGGCATCATGAATATGTAACCTTATTATCAAAGTATTATAGTTCAGTTTTGAGTCTAATGAAGAAAAATAAAACTGTAAGTATTTCAGCATATGTTTGAGTCACCTAGACTTCATTGATTTCAAATGTGTCTCTTAAAAATAAATTACTCTGTTTGTTGAGAAATACATTTCCTTCCTAATGTCAGAAAGATAATAGCTTTTATGCACAGTGTAATATTTTAAACATGAACAATTTTGAAGGGAGTTCAGTCTCCCAGTGAAACTGCTCAGCCTGTTAGTGAATACATTTTCTATGCTTCTTAACCCGTATACTTGTGTGCAGGACATAAGGAATTTGTACCACCTCGTCTTCTTCTAGAACACAGTCCGAGAAAGAAACCAGCAGCTGTTGACGGCAAGTTTGAGCTTTTCTACTTTTTCTTCTTCTCATTAACTTGACTATCTGTCCTGATGGATTTTTTTTATTATTATTTTTATTTTTTGTAAGTATAACCTATATTACAAAGCTGATCTAATAATTAGGGTTGGGACAGGAATGGCACACTGAAATATGCACAGTACCTAAGTGTTGCTTATGGTAGTGGCCATCTACAGATGGCTTCGGGGATTTCCTGAGTGAAACAGATTACAGAATTGAGGCCTAATATGTAAAATGCTTTGAATGATGTTCAACCATGAATTGTTATCTAACTATAAACATAATCAACATTATCCTCTTAATATACTTTGGATTACTCTTTCAGCTATTGTTATTCAGTAGCGTTTCTGTGCATTATCTGCAATAATGAACATAATATTTCTGGCTCTGCATTTATCAGCCCTATTTCTATTGTTAAAACCAGTAAAAGACAAATACAAAGTCAGATCTTACCTTCAAAAGATTAAAACCTAATCCCTACCATTGAATTATATTGTTTATAGTCTAACCATAACAGTAAAGTGGTTGAAATACGCATTTTAATTTTAAAATGGACTACATCCAATGACTTAGAACTACTACTGCAATATACATTCTTGGTCTTTATACCATACACTTTAGTAATACAAATTTAATAACACATGATTCTTTGCATGTAATTATATAGAAGTTTTCATATGATACTTCAGAGTAATTCAGTCACACCACAGCACTTGTTAATCTCTCTCATAGAGGTCTTAGTTCTACATTATCCAGAAATCAATTGTAGTCTAAGAGAAAAACAGATGGGATGGCAGCAGAATAAGTAACAAGAGCTACAAGATTTAACTGCATTTGGAAAGAGAAAATGAGACTTAGATTTTGGCAGGACCTGTGACTAAAACAGATATGTTAATTAGATATTTCTGTGATGTGATTATCGTGACCAGAACATTTGGACAAAAACAGTTATGTGGCTTATTATCTCTTTCCCCAAAATCTCGTTACCTCAAATGAATATTTCTTTTTAAATATGTTGTTTAAAGGAGTGTAAAACTGCAGTTATTGTGACACAATGTAGTTTATAAATAGATTTGCAGTCCTGTTTATTTTAGGAAAATGCCTGATCCCTGCTTATCAGCAGAAAGAAGTCCCTGCAATGTTAAACACTGTTATCCACCAATTAACCGTAATGGAAAAAAAGACATAATAGAACAAGACTGCCACATTTGCTGAGTGATAAACTTCTGCTTTAAATATAACTGTTATACAAGATGAACTAGCATTAAATTAACGTTAGGTTCTTGATTTTGAAAATCATGAGGAGCATGCAATTACTGCAATTGCACTTAGAAATTACTATTTATGACCAGTTATACATTTGTGTGTTTCATTAGCTCATTTATGTGTGCAATTGAGGTAATTGGGAATGTAAATTAGATACCCGTTTGGCAAACAAATTGGGGGGGGCAGATGATCTGCTCAGAACCATAAAACTGAATTTCCTTTAAAGCTCAAGGCTGGTCACTGAGATACAATACCACTCATGCAAGAGTTTTAAAGGAAATGAAGAAGGCAGAATTACTTGTAAAATGCTACTGTGAAAAGCTGTTATATTGTGCTATTCTGTGTTTTCCATATATGAGAAAATATGTCACACTGCCTTTAGAAATCCTAAACCCTGAAGCTTTATTTCAGCCCTGAGGAAAAAACAAAATAAGCACTTTATGGGAATATTTGGCACAAGGTCAGAAGGGAAAAAGAGGACTAAGTAGAGAAATATAAATCTCTGAAATAGCTAAAGAGAGATCTGCATGTGACTTCTTAGTGCTTACATACCTTTATGACTGGTACATCACTAAATATCCCTGATCAGGAGACGGGGCAGATTGAACCATAGATCCTTCTTATCAAAAATATAATTGAAGATAGTATATTAAGTTCGCAGAAAAGGGAATAAGTAGAAGCATTTATTAACTGAGAAATGCACTTTTTATAACATGAAAGACTGGCCCAGCCTCTGACGGAAGAAACCAGCTCCAAAAAAAATGGTAAAATGGTAGGAAGTAACGGAATGGTTAACCCACAGGAAATTTATGAAACCAATCTATTTACACCCTGGACTTTCCAACTCAGTGATAGTCAGACACTATATACATAATCATGTCACTGGTGAAAGATCTTACTCTTTTTCTAGAATGACATGTTTTCAGTTTTACTCTGTTTTGCCACTGCTTTCTTACGTAACCTTGGACCACTCTTGTTTTCTGATAAGGTGAAAATAGTGGTAGCATATGTGCCAGATATCTCCAGAATTTTTAGATTTTTTGATACCTTCAAATAGAAAGCTTTTCCTGGATACTATCCTATGCCCTGTAGATACTATGTTCTGCTGAATTCTTGAGGTCTTAGAAAAAGAGCATATTGTTATTGTGTATTAAAACACAAACTTTCCTTGCCATTGCCATTTGCTCTTCCTTCACCTCCACAGTAAATTTTTTGGAAAAGGGGTAATTATGTAAGACAATCCCAGTTTGTATACTATATTCTAGTAGTATTCAATAAATGGCATTAAAGTTTGTACGTGAGTTGAAATTTTCAGCTATCTCCTGGTCAAAACGCGAAATGCTTTGTATTCATCCAGTCAGAAAGAAAAAGAACAGATCATTGCTCTCCTATTTCATGGTTCTTTGGCTCTTTTCAAAGATCTTATTTTCAAAGTTCAATGAAGAGTTTGAAGTTTCAGGTCACCAACAGAAGAGAATAATAAAACGAAACAAAAGATCCTGTAACAGTAAACAAGAGAAACAGGAAAAGGAAATTTGTGAAGAGAAAGGCATTGATACCTACCTTCTACCTAGGTTTCAAGCTTGGAAACCTTGTTTGGTAAACTGTGAAGTGAAATAACTTCTAAATTCTTTATCTTATCTTCTTCTGGAGCTTTCACAAGGACTTGGGAACAGTGCCCTCAGCTTAGCTGACACTCTGATGCTGCCATCTAGGGAGGACACTGGTGTCGCCTGTAATTCGAACAGATCAGTTCTCCATGGCTCCCTGAACTTTGACTTTAATATGTTTCTTCTTCCTTTACTGTACTCTTCTCCACCTCTTTTAACTCTAGATTTCTTGTGTTTTGCTATTCACTGGCATCCTAAAACTGCTTTGCAGTGTATACTGATCCTCTGTGATTCTCTCTCTCAGGTCTTGACTTTTTCACTCAGCTCACATAGCTTTTAGCTTCCTCCATTCCCCATTCACCTAAGAAGGACTCTCCTTTCTGATAGTCCTCTCATGTTAAGCTCTCTGACATGGCAGGGTAATCTCTCAGGAAGATGCTGTAGTTAGACAAGAAATGTCAAAACTAAGCTCAGAGGCTTAGGTAGTTATCCCTAAGGCTTCATGTTAATTGCCCCAGAATAGCATGTCTTTGCCTTCTCACAAGATCACAGCACTTTTGTGAGAAGCCTTTATCAAAATGTTTCTCCTGGTGGAAGGAATCTTAATGAATATTACATATGATCTCAAATAGACTTTGCTTTGTACCACTTTGAAGAGCCCTGTATCATGAAATCGTCGGAATGGCATTGTATCTGAGTATGATTTTCCAGGTTGTATTGTCCTAGAACTCTGTGCTTGTATCTTGGAGTAGGATAGCATTGATCATGGAAGAGTCATCAACATAACCATTCTGATTTGTTAATGCATTGTGACAGGCTCTGACATATCCCCCTTCTTTGACTGAAGTATACCGGCTGCTCCTCGCCATCTTGCTGGTATTTGTGATATTAAATGAAGAAAAAAAAAAAAAGAAAAAAATTATAGTTTCTGTAGCATCTTCAGGGAACCTATGAGGAAAAGATATTTTTTCTAGGTCACTGTTTGAATCCTCTAATGACAAATTTTGCAGAATGCAATAAAGTGAATTGCTGTGAAATATGTTTAACTTCCTCCAAAACTCTTGTGGAGGCTGAATTGGCAACTACATCTATGTTTAGTGCTGTATAGAATGTACACTATCTGACTATCTTAAGAATTTCTAGTCTATGCCTCTGTTCATGAATATAATATTACAGGATATAGCCAAGAATATTTAAATTACTAAAGTCAATACAAATTTTGACAAAGCTTCCTTGATGTATAGAAGTGCATAAATCTTGTACAAATCAATCTGCTTCTGTACAGTCTGTCGATGTCTGCCTTCTCTTCTGTACAAAGATTGTTCTATAAAAACCCTCGTTTTTTTCTTTTGTACTATAAAATCAATTACCCTAAAAAAAAATCCTTCCAGTGAAAGACAGTGATTCAAGATACAACCAAAACCTTTCCAAAAAGCACAATTTTGAAAAAATTCTTCCAATTTGAAGTATTCTTAATAATACTGACATGAGTTGTGGATAAAAATCCATTTTCTGATAAATTTTAATCCAAGAGAGAATAAAAATAAAAAAAAAAAAGGAGAAAAATAGTGCTATGAGAAATAGCACAATACAAGAGGCTAGGTTTTAATCTAGGTTATTAGATGGAACAGTTTAGTTAGCTTTAATACATTATATGTAGCATAACAAGGTTTTTTGAGAAACATGGGCCTTAAATCTCCATGAGTCTGTACTGAAGACAGTAAAACCTTTGAAATAATATGAACAAGGTTTCAAAGTGAGTTATTTAATGATTTAGATTAGACATATAAGCAGTACATTCTAATGATTTAGCTGAGTTGAAAAAAAACCTAAATTGTCATGGTTTTAAAAAGCCCTTGACATTTTCCTTAATGACATGAGGCTCTTCTGTACTACTTTTATTCTAGCATAAAATACAAAAAGTTAAACAGACATTAGGAAAAAAACTTACTCAAATGTAGAAAGATATTTATGAAGATATGTCTATTTTGATTAGACATATTATTTTGTTTTCTCATCATTAATATTAATAATAATAATAATACAATTTACAATATTAGATTATCCATTTTAAATATTCTCCAAAATCTACCCAATTAAATAAAAACAATTAGCTCTGAAGATTATTTTAACTTTTTCAAGTGCTTTTTAAATGTTACAGAAAAGCAATAATATTTTGCATATGTTGTACCTGCAAATGGAAAATACTTACTTGGTTGAGATTCTCTGGGCTTTCAAAAGCAGAAATTCCATTTTTCTTTGGAAAGAAAAGGGAAACTCTCGCAGAAGAGGTCCTGCATAACCTCATCATCCCATTAATAAAGCTCAGACATTCTTGCTCAAAAGCATGCCCCATAAAAAGTGACAACAATATCCTTCCCAGCACTGGTAACACAATTGGTGCTGCTGTTGGTTCATGTTGCCTAGTAGGAATGTTAGTCATAAGGATGGAGAAGGCTAACTCTGCTGCCTTAGCTCTGTTGGTTTGGCTCTCTCTAGTGAAGGTTGTACCACAAGTCAGTGTTCCCCTGGGAATTTAATTCTCTGTCAAATCATATTTGCATCATGTTTGCCATTGACCACTGTCCAGTGGATTTCCTATTGCTGGTCTTGTCTTGTAAATTGGCCTGCCCTCTCTTTTTTCTCTTGGCATGCATGCTCTGGCTTCATTGCACTGGTATTTTTATCCCTTTGCTCCCCACTGTGTTTTTTAGTGAGGGCAACATATGGCTTCATGCTATTAGCAAACAGTTCTGATGCTTAATTCAACAGAGCCATGAAAAAGGAGCCTATAATCACTACAGGAAGAAATGAGAAACATTTATGTAGGTCACATGAAAACATTAGGAATTTCAAGCATGGTACTGCTATTACATAGATTCTGCAGACCTCAAAAATATCTCCATAAGCAATCTTCACAGCTGCCAAATAGTGTTTCAGATTGGGATTTGAAAACAGTAAAGCAGTTTCAAAAAGCAAAGTCAAGCTGGAGAAATTGCCTAGGATTTCTGCTATATCTCCAATTATCCGTGTGCCTCAATAATCTCTCACTTGCTCGATATGGGAACAAATTGTATTTCATTCCTCTGCTGAAAAAAAAAAGGTGCCACTTAAACAGAGCTTTGCAAAAAAATGCACTTCATTTTGGCCTAAGCATTCACCTGTAAGTTAGAGAGTGTGTAAGTTAGAGTGTGTATGCGTGTGTGCACGTGTATGTGTTTTTGTGTTAAAAGAAGCAATTCTAAGAACTTTATTATTATTTAGGTTTCTTTGATCTTTCTTGACCTTTCTGTAGTTTGGCTGAATCTAGAGAGAATTATTTCTCATAGAGAAAATAACTGGACCAACAAGGACATAGAAAGGGATTTTTTTCAAAGAGACCACTGAGGTAAATTTTTAATTGAAATTTAGACTTAATCTTAAAACTATGAGTTTCCATGACACCCTAAACTAAGCAGAAATATTTCCTTGCATTGTTTTTCCATTCCTCCAGAAGCTTTGTAACCCTAAAGGGGCCTTATTTTGTGAATGTGTTAAATTGTTTAGAATCGAAAGTGCAACTGACCAGTCATTGTCAGTCTCCACTCTAAGCAAAACACAAAGGGGAAAGAAATATCATCGAAAACTGAAACACAACTAGTTATTTTAATATTTAAAAGGGTATCCAAATTCCACTCAAATCAACAGCAAAACTTTCATTGAGTTCAGCAGGAAAAGTATTGCAGTCACCAGTAAAACAAAGAACAACTGTAATTCCCTCAAAATTAATAAGGAATGGTCTTTTAAAATTATGCCAATGACATCTTAAGATGTACAGAGCTGTTTGGAGAAAAACAGAATTAAGTTACTGTGTTCGGTCTGAATTATGGTTTCTCAGGAAAAGCTAAGTAAATGTTTGTTTTCTTCTGGTTTGTATGTAAGTGAGTATACACATATCTTTGCTGCTCTTTAGTTCTGCCAGGATGAGAATCAGTAGGCAAGAAAAGCTGTTGTATTTCACAAAATCAGGCAATATCTAAAGTCTCTCACAAGAGCTTTTCTCCTGAGATTTCCTGGCAACAGGGTTTTAGATAAATGCAGATAAGCCCTATATAAGTATCTGAACTTAAGAAAGCTTTGGTGAACCAAAACATCTGCAGACTTCTGGCATTCAGTCCCACTAGTCAGTGTTTGCTGTATGCACGCCTCTCCACAAGAAGGAATCCATGGCTGTATTTTGCTGCCCTCCTTACCTCGGTTTCTGAGAGGAGATGAGATGAGCTGACAATTCCTTTGAGTCAGTCTTTCCATAAACACATGAACCATCAGGAGCAATTCAGAGAAGAAACTTTCAGAGCACCTTCTTCTTCCAGTTCCTGTGCAGCATTCCCATGACACTATGCCCAGTAACTCATGAGCATCTCTAAATTTAGATTCCACTCATTGCTGGCACAGTAGCAGACCAGTCTCACAAGGCCTGTTTTCAAGTACTGCATTGTTAACATGCTTCTGTTATCTCCTCTCCCACTGTTGTTCAAGAATTAGTTGCTGTTCAATGAGAACAACACAAAGACATTGTCAAAGATGAGTAAAGGCAATTCAGATTGAAACACCTCTTTCTTGGTCTTTGTTGAATCTTACTTGGATTTCCACTGGCCTCAGTCCTTCACCCCTTATTCAAAAATAAATAATTCCATCTTAGATGCTTCTTTGCTCTAATGGCTGTTCAATTCAGTCACTTCTCAGGAAAACTATTCTATGCTGCTTCTTTTTATTTTTCACCCAGGAAAATATTTACCTGAATTTCCCATTCAGTAGTACATCACTGCTTTAATTCACATTTCTTGTGATCACTGTACTTATACTACGTAAAGCTCAACTTCTGCCAGAGCCTACAGAAAAAAAAGCTCTGATTAAGTGAAAAGTCCATTGCTTGCCTGGCTGACTGATTCTGTCATGTACTCTAACAGCTGCATATATCCCTATTTCATTCTTGTAAAGGTATTGCAGGCTTTTGAAGATGAGGTCTTTTTGTACCCATATGTCTTACACCCTATCTGCAAAATGTGGTTCAGGACTAGTGCTCCTGGTGTGTGCTAGTTTAAACGTAAACCGGCAGGAGAAATGAACCCAACTCAAAAGAGATTATAAGTCAAAGTTAGAATTTAATAAAAATAATAAAATTATTGGTTTTAAACCACAAAAACCAGGTGTATAACCCAGCAGCCTGGGGCAGGAACAGAATGGTGTTCTTTGGCCCCTGTGCTGAGCCCCATATTGATCTCCCTGAGTCCAAAGTAAAAGGAAAGAAAAACCTGTTGATGAGAGTGCTGGTTGCAGTCTGGTCAAGGTTCTGGTCCTCCTCTGGATCCAACAATTAGGGCCCAGAAGTTCCAAGACCCCAAGATTATATACACTCAGGTTCTAGTGGGAATGCCCAGTACCTCCCCCAGGGCAGGGAGTTCCACAATGGGTAATTGTGAGTCATCAGATATTTTTGGAATCCTTGATGGGTCATTAGCAGACATGACCCCTCAGGCTGGTTGTGGAGGTGCTAATGACTCCCCAGAGGGGAGTTATCACACCTGAGTCTTTGGTGTGAGGATAGAAATATCCTCCTATCTCACAGGCTTCTTAACACCCATCTTATAGCCTGAGGAGTCAGGTGTGCTCTAAGCACCTGGTGCAAATGGTCTATTGTTAACAGTTCCTGGGAAATGACATAGAGTGTAGAATACATAGTTTGGGTTACACCCACACAGTGATGAACTGGTCCTGGCTGCTCTAACTAGGACATGGTGAAAAAAAATATCATTAGTTACATTATCAAGAAACAGGACCAATAACAATAGATTTTTCAGTAGTCAATTGCACTTGAATTCTATATTGTGGTCAATGTTGAATCATTGAAAGCACCTTGTCTCGCCTTGTGTAACCCACAGTTTGTGGATATTATGATCCTTCTTTACGCAGTTGATCCATGGTCATTTGTAGCTCTGTTAGTGCTTTTAGCTAAAAAAATAAGTCCTTTCAATTAACAGATGGGGATCATGTTTTACAATGCAGAAGACTTGTTAAGTTCCTATTTAATTATTTGCTCTGCCTCCTAATTTATCTGTGTACATATCTAGAGAAAGCCCACTACATTTACTGCTTCAGAAATTACAAGTTTTGCTGGTGCTAAATATACACTTAATAAGCAACATTTTAAATGTGAGCTACTCAAATTGAGAGGAAATAAATTTATTCAAGAAATGGGATCACTTTGTTAAATCAGCAATAGCTCTCCATAATATCCATTTACCAAGTCCATCACTCTCATTTACATAAAATTCTGTCAGTAGTATCTGTGAGGGACAGCAATGGAGCTAGATGCAGCTGAGATGTGAATGGAAGCCCTGTGACTGTTTTTCTCAAACTTGACCGAGATTATACATCTTGCAATTAGGCAGTGCAAATTGGAAATAGGGGCCACATTCCTTTAATACTTCTATGTAATCATCCTCCAGAAATTTCATAATGAATACAGATGTCTCTAGGCTGTCTGGACATTCTGAATAATGCAGCTTGAGAGCTTGATGAAAGAAAATTTTGTCAGTGGGATTAATTGTTAGAATGACTTAGCAATGAAGGGACGTAGTCATCTTTGCTTTAGGTTATTTGCACTAAAAATTCTCGCTACTTCCTGTATAGCTTCCATACAAAGCTCCATTTCTCAAAGCTCCATGCCTCAGCTCATGGCTCTCAAGACACATATGGCTCTGAACCTTGCTATGAAACTCGAGGCAGATTTCATGTGGCTTTTCTGGGCCCCAGAAGCATGCAAAACTATACAAATTCAAAAGCAGAAATGGTCTTGGGTTAAAAAGAAGCTTGTTTGTTGTAAAGACCTGGGCTTACAAATTGTTCCTGTGCATCACCTAGCATCAGAAGTGTAAGAAAGCAAAAAAATCGATCTAATTAAAAAAAATGGAAATTATGGAAGTACCGGTAGCACTTCAGCCTACAGTTACTAGGGTAAAGGCTAACGGAAGAAAGGCAGAAGGAAACTCTTTTCTAACAGTAACTGACACAATTGGTATGTTTAACAGTTTGGGTTAATTCAGGGAGAGTAAGCAAATAAATAAACAAACCACATTTTAGAAATTAGAAGAGCTCTACATTACACGTGGAAATGAAACAATGAAAGTCAGGTTGCACAGGAAAGTGGAGCTGTGGAACAGCTTAGGTGAAATCTGAAGCTGAGAGACTTCCATTTTGAGGAGACATCCACAGTTCCTAGCACAAGTTTCTCGAATGGCTTGTCAGAAAGAGAGAGAGAGAGAGAGAGGGAGAGAGAGAGAGAGAGAGAGACTCCTTGGAACCCTAGAGATAGCCAATAACAAAAATATTCAAATATACAAGAAAATGAAGCTCCAAGCAAGTTTGTGGAGGGTGAACACAGCTCTAATGCTCTATACATGTCTAAGAAACCGGAGTATCACAAAGCACACTCCTGAAGAACTAAGCACATAAAACACCAAGAGAAACATCCTGTAGAATGCATGTAAGGATTTTCTGTTTCATTTTCTGAAGACAACAACAAAGGAAATGTCTTGAACAAATCTCTTTAAAGTAGAAAGGGCTGTAATGCATCAAGATTATGCTTAACATTAAATCCTATTGTCAGAAAATCAGAACAAGTGTGGTTTGGGGAGACCCTGAATATTGGTAAATACATTGCCTCCACGACAGGCAAAATAAAAAATTTATGAAACCACCATGAACAGACTGTGGAATTCATGTACTCTATAAAGCCAGCAATTTTTAAATTTTTCAAAAATCAAATTTGAATATATTTATTTTGGTTTAGGAAGATGCTGTACAGATTATTTTCTTTCCTTATTTGTATATATTTTTCCATGCAGAAGAAAAGTCTATTGTGGTACCTAGAGAAGTGAAAAGTAAGTTTTTTTTATTATATTTCCCTTGTCTTCATGTTAATTTATGCAAAGGATAGGAGTATATTTTCTTCTTGGATCTGAAAAGACTTCCATACCTTAAATATTTTTCAATTTAAGAAAAGACTCTTGCTTCAAGGCTTATGGTTCTCTCTTTTGTAAGATAGTAAAACTTGGTTTCTTATCCACATACATAACAGTAAAACATCACAAAATTTTAGTTTCTCTATGTATAACTACATCAACACCCAAAGCCCTACAGCGCAACCTGATGGTAACAAATTTGGCTTTTCATGGATGAGCAATTAAAAGAGCACTTAGATTAGCTACTCTTGTATTCTTGTATTCTTCCCCATCAAAAAAGGAATTCATTTCCCAAAGGAAAAGTAAGAATTACAGCTTCCTCATATCCTCTACTGAACTCTCAATTTTCTAATTAAAAACATTAATGAAATTAGTAATTAAATCATTGTAGCTTGTTGTAAAAAAAGGAAAAATATTCCCCTTATTGCTACTGTTGTTCAATTAATTGACAAAATAGAGGCAGATGCTTTTAAAAGAATAAGTCATGTTCTTTTGTAATGATACTTTAACAACAACTCTCTGTGAATAGCTGAAGTCCTGTAATGATAGTTTCAAAGATTCAATTCATAAAAGGTGTTATAAAGATATACTGTATATGCAGGCTTTTCATGGCATTCTACACTTTTTCCCAAGTACCACTTTCAAGTTTTGCTGTCACTCGGTTAGACTTTACAAAAGAAGCAGAACAGGTGCATGGCTATTGAGTCACCACAATAAACTCTTAGTTTCACCATGTTAATGGTCATAACTTCCTGAATTAGTAGTTACTTAAGTAATAATCTGGTGTACATACTTGTTCCAGTTCTAACCTTAGCACCACATTCACTCTCAGAGTATTAAGCTGTCTTTCTGAGCTGCAGGTAGTAAGTGACCAGCTTATCAAATCTAGAACGTATGGCAGTTAGTGAAGGAATCCCATCCCAAATGTATACATACATACAAACATGCATGTCTGTGTGTGTGTATCTGTGTAAAAATAGTCAGCTGAACTTCTATTTCCTTTTTTAGAGAGAAAAGAGGAAAAGAAGAAGACTGATGAAAAAAGGAATAGGACTGAAACAAAAATGAAAGGTATGACTTGGAAATGTTTCTCACTGGCCTTATTCAGCTTTTACTCACACTCCTGGCTCATTTCTCTTTGTTTTCTGATGTGTTAGTCCTATGCTTCTGGCTCTACACTGTCCTTCTCTTAGTTGCTTAGTCACTGTTTGCATGTTACCACTTCTTCAGTATCTAATGTCTGATGTGTTCAGCATCCAATATTTTCCAAACTTATTTTCTGACAAATAAAATGTCTTGTTTTGTGGCCATTTATGGGCTTTTTAAACAATTTAATAGAGTCTGTATATAGTAGGACATAGTGATACTGCAATACACAAAACTCATGGAAAATATCATTCGATTCATGGTACATCACTTTCCAAAAGTGGGTTAGATTTATTTATTTATTTTATAGAATCAGAATCGAAACTTGCAGTGACCAAACTGCAAAGCCATGATATCCATCTAAATAATATTTTGATCATTCATTCCCAGGAAGCATCTGAAATCCACTAAGGTCTTGTTGCATTTAAAAATATTTAAGTCATTAATTATTTTTTAATGATCTCATTGCTACTGGAGCTTAAGCTAAAAGGCGCCACAGTCATGCATTGATGATTTTCACCTAGCCTTTGATGAATTATTAAGGGTCCAAATCATCCATAGTTGATGCATACTGATTAATTTTCATTTTCAGCTGTGGCTAGTTGGCTGCAAATGCTGTAAGGGAATAATCTGAACTAAACTCCCAAATAAGTCACACTTTTTTCAGCATGTGCCCACCAGGACTTGGCTGACTACATATTTGAGTGTATGATTCAGAGTTCTAGCATAGCAAATTACTTTCTTTAATTAAATCTTAGAAAAAACAGGAAAAAAAGAGAAAACTCATGAGAAGACAGCTGTCCCTGAAATTAAAAAAGCAGGTAAGAAATTGAACTTGGACTTTTTGTGCAGTTAATATCTGACTATTTAACATAAGAACTTTCAAGTTTTAAGCTTTTGAGATAAGGGTGTATGTAATTCATTATCATTTAAGAATCCAAGTGGGAGATATGGATACATAGATACAGATATATCACAGTATATTTATATAGATATATATGTTTATATTTATTATATTATATTGTGGTTTTGTATATTACATATATACATATTTTATGCACATTATATATATAAATATATAAAACATGTAATTTTCAGTTCTATGAGTTTAGGGTTTTTACAGAAACATTAGAAACACTGCTTTTCCTTATACATTAAATCAATCGAAGGCCTAAGTAGTTTCAAAGGGTGCATGAACAGATTGAATGGCCAGCATAGCTTTTTACATTAATTATTTTACAAATATAGCTCATTTTAAGTTTAAGTAATAAATAGAAACATTAACATATCAAACCACTAAATGTGGTAGAAAATATATGGTTATCTTTCTGAGGCTTTATTCATGCCCAGAAAAGAATTTTTTAAAAGTTAGTGTTAGTGAATGTCCTAAACATAATTGACTGTCATGCATAAAAAGATAGATTTTTCCAAAAGATTAGAAATCAACTTTTGAGTCTAGTCTACATTAAAAATTTTGTAATTTTTTTTCCCATTATTTCAGTAAATTTCCAAGTATGTTCAATGCACAAATGCAACAGTAAGTTACACAATCTGTGAAACTGTCTCAATAAAATAAAAGAGAAACAAAATTATCAGTTTAGTGGTTTGGTCATCATCTGAATACCTAGAAACACCAATTCTACTTGCTGTTTTGTCACTCACTTTTCTATATAACCCTCTACAAACCATCAAGTACTCAGATTAACCTTTCTGTAGATTAGAGTAATGCCTAAAAACATGGAGAAAAGTTTAAAATAGGACTGAAAGATTCGGCTGTATTTACTACATCCTCAAGGTAAACCTTCTGATCTGTTTTCTAATTATTCAAATCTGTTGAATGTTATCAAAAGCCAAAAGGATCTATATCTCATTGTTTACTAATATTGTGGATTACATATGCAAATGTCAATAAGCAGCTGGTTTCTTTGCCATTGAATCATACATGGTCTGCATAAGCTTTCTTATTCAAGTGTTTATGGATGGGAAGAAAAATGGTAATTTATGTTTGGTACAATATAAACCTACACAAATTACCTTGGACAACTATCCTGGTAGCCCTATATTTAAATATGTCTTTCATAGGGAGTTGTACACACCGGAGAAGGGATGGGGTAGAAAGGGAATACTCTTTTCCAAGTTAAGTTGCATGTTTAAATGTATAAACACAGGTTTTAAAACAAAATAAGCTGACAATTCACATATCTTTTCTAATTTTGTTCTGATTCTAAGCTTGTATTTCACTTGAGAATACAGAATTGTAAAAGATTACATTTTATGGCAGAGCTACAGCATAAAGTTATTAATATGTTCATCTTCACAAGCAGTTGCTAAATCCAGTGAGTCATCCTACCAACGCTAGAAAGACACAAATTAGACAAACTGAGACATCCGCACATTTCTATCCCTTTTATTAGCTCTGTAGGTTGCTGCATTTTGAAGAGTTTACTAGCCTTTTTGTAAGAGGATGCTAATCCATAATATATTCTACGTACACATGTTACTGTTATTCCTCATTCAGCTTGCTCTGAATGCATGTGTACTTTCTAGCTTTGGTTGGCAGCACCTATTGTTATCCCTAAAAGGTTTTAAACCTGAAATAATTGCCATATTTGATCAACAGAATAGTATTGTATAGCCCAGTTTTGAAATGAGGCACTTCAATGTCTGATACTATTTACATGTTTTGGACAGAGACAGAAAATGAACCTCCAAGTGCTTGAATCAGCAGTAGCATAGATAAGCATCCAAAAGCAGGAAACAGCTTTCTATTTTCTTGCCTTTAAAAGGCTAGGCAGAGACCACTGCATGGAAAATAAAATCCTCGCCCTGGTTCTCAAATTCTGCAATGCCTCTGTATATCTCTGATTCTGTGCCTCATTTTGCTTCCCCTGACACCTACAATCCCTGAAGCCCAGGTGTTTGCGGGGCAAGCTGCCTTCTCACCACCACCCACATCGTTCCCTGTACCAGCAGGCAGCTCCTTCTGCTCCAGGGTCCTTCTGGCACCCAAGTGCCACCTCTGCTCCACATGCTTGCATACTTTCTCCCAGAAGACCCATCTCTGACAGGAGGCCCATTAACCAGGCTTTCCCCATATACAGAATGTCAGGCACAGAGAGAGGAGGAGGAGGAGGAGATGCTCTGTAAACACTAGATGACAAAAACATCTCTAAAACAAGGGTCTTAGAGAAGCACTTCTCTTTATTCCTTTCCATCTCTCTTCCTTTAACAAGGAAAACTTGTAATTTCAAATACTGATTATATTTGCAGATTAATAGTTTAGATTAGCCCTTTGGTCCAAGAGACAATTTTATCTCTAGTGTTACCAGAATTACTTTTTTTTCATTGCTTTCTACTAACTGCATCCGTATGATGTATTTGTTTATTTGCATGCCAGCTCATTCTTTCTACAATTCTCTCTTCATCCATTCCTCTTTCTCTCTCCCCCTCTCTTTCTGCTCCTTCAGAGGATCAAGAGTCATCTAGTGTGAAATGTTCTCAGTCTTTAGTACAGAGCAAACTGAATGATTCTTAATTAGCTTTTAAAAGTGCATTGTATATAAAACCGCATTAATCCTCCAACCTCCAGCTTGTACAATAGCATTGTGTTAATTGTTCTGAAAAATAGATAATTCCATTGTTACAAACTCAGAGGTCTAACTTGAACAAACATAATCATCAGACACAAGGGTCTGGCACAGTCAGACTTCAAAACATTTTACAAAAATCTTTCCAGTGCTACTCTGGATACAGAAGGAGCTACATCTGCAAATCCCTGTGAAGGGGCTTGTTACACCTCGGCAGAGACAAGCCTTTGCCAGGCTCTCCCAGAGTTCATCCCAGTGCTTGGGACACATCAGCTTGGAGGGGTCCAACCTGTAATTTGACTGAGAAAGGGGGCCTTCTCTGTTAAAGCTTTGATGTCCAATACTACATGAAAATGAATATCCAGAGACTGATGTATTCAGCCACTCATAGTTTGCTTGCAGAATGTTTCTGATGGTCTCTTTCCCAGAAACTCAACAGTCTGGAACTTCTCTGCTCCTTCTGTATCAACGTTCCTAGAAATGATGTTCACACCAGCCTTTAAATCTGATTGCTGCAAACTCCTTTCCCATTTTGTTTTGATTCTCAGAACAAATAACATGGGTAATAAATGAGTTTACAAAGCAATAAAAATGTCAGCCTGGATCATCATACCATTTCCTAACTAACGATCTGCTCAGCTGTCATTGATGATCTTTCCTTCCTGTTATTTCTTCATTTTTTTGATAGTAAATCTTAGCAACACTTTAGAAAGACAGTCAGTGTCTTTCTCTCCACTTTCCCCACAGGGAAATTCAGGTACAGACATATAATCCAGGCCAGTTATTCACATATTTATCTTCTGTTCATACATATCTTCTGAAAGTTAAACCAAAGCTATCTGATTAAAGAACCCAAATTTTTATACACCTTCGCTATTTCCCTAATGATAAACCACAGACATCAGCAGATGTAACTGATGTTTAGGAAGAAAATGTTTTTGCTACAAATCATAAGGCCTTATCAGCTGGACCAGTGCTCAAGAATCCCTAAGGTTCTGACGTCAGTGAAAAACCTTTTAAGGTAGTCAAACGTAGGTACCTTCCTGAGCAGTTCTGGTGTACAGATCCACTCAGATCAGGCAGTATGATTTTGATTTGTATTTTGTTGTGCTGATACGTGCATGCCTCCAACAAAACATACAAGCCCTTACAAAGCAACATTACAGCTCCTCTCTAAATCAAGGAACTAGGTTGCAGTGGTTGTACATCTGGTGTTGAGGATTCTATCACAGAATCATAGACTATTTTAGGTTGGAAAAGACCTTCCAAATAATTTAGTCCAACTGTTAGCACAATTCTGCCAAGTCCCACTAAATGATATCCCTAAGCACCACATTTATTGGACATGGGCAGGAATATAGTTATCAGAGATGAGGTAAAGGCTGATATTTATCACCTTCTTTACCTCAGTTTTCAACAGCAAGACAGGTTGTCCTGAGGACAGCTGGCTTCTGGAGCTTGTAGAAAGAGATAAGAATCTGAATAAACCCCCTGTAATCCAGGAGGAAACAGTTAGAGACCTGCTGAGCCACTTGGATCCCCACAAGTCTATGGGACAGATGGGATCCACCCAAGGGTGATGAAGGAGCTGGTGGAAGAGCTTGCCAAGCCACTCTCCATCATCTATCAACAGTCCTGGCTCACTGGGGAGGTCCCAGATGATTGGAAGTTGGCAAATGTCACACCGATCCACAAAAAGGGCTGCAAGGAGGACCTGGGAAACTACAGCCCCATCAGCCTGACCTCAGTGCCTGGCAAGGTTATGGAGCAGATCATCCTAAGTGCAATCACACAGCACCTACAGGATGGACAAGGGATCAGACCCAGCCAGCACAGGTTTAGTAAGGGCAGGTCCTGTCTGACCAACCTGATCTCCTTTTATGATCAGGTGACCCTCCTGGTGGATGAGAGGAAAGCTGTGGATATGGTCTATCTGGACTTCAGCAAAGCCTTTGACACCGTCTCCCATAGCATACTCCTGAAAAAGCTGGCAGCCTTTGGCTTGGACAGGGGTACTCTGTGCTGGGTTAGGAACTGGCTGGAGGGCCGGGCCCAGAGAGTGGTGGTGAATGGTGCTGCATCCAGTTAGCGGCCGGTCACTTGCAGTGTCCCCCAGGGATCAGTGTTGGGCCCAGTTCTGTTTAATATCTTTATTGATGATTGAGGTGAGGGGATTGAGTTCACCATCAGCAAATTTGCAGATGACACCAAGTTGGGGAGGAGTATTGATCTGCTGGAAGGCAGGAGGGCTCTGCAGAGGGACCTGGACAGGTTGGAGAGTTGGGCTGATTCCAGCGGGATGAGGTTCAACAGGGCCAAGTGCTGGGTCCTCCACTTTGGCCACAACAATCCCCTGAAGTGCTACAGGCTGGGCACAGAGTGGCTGGAGAGCAGCCAGGCAGAAAGGGACCTGGGAGTTTGGATTGAAAGGAAGCTGAACATGAGCCAGCAGTGTGCCCAGGTGGCCAAGAAGGCCAATGGCATCCTGGCCTGTATCAGGAACAGTGTGGTCAACAGGACCAGGGAATTGACTCTTCCCCTCTACTCAGCACTGGTGAAGCCACACCTGGAGTACTGGGTCCAGTTCTGGGCCTCTCAGTTCAGGAAGGATATCAAGGTGTTGGAGCAGGTCCAGAGGAGAGCAATGAGGCTGGTGAAGGGACTTGAGCACAAGTCTTGTGAAGAGAGGCTGAGGGAGCTGGGGTTGTTCAGTCTGAAGAAGAGGAGGCTCAGGGGAGACCTCATCACTTTCTACAACTATCTGAAAGGAGGTTGTTGTAGGTCTCTTCTCCCAGGCAACTATCAGTAAGAGAAGAGAGCATGGTCTTAAGCTGTTCTAGAGGAGGTTTAGGTTAGATATTAGGAAGAAATTCTTTACAGAAAGGGTAATCAGGCATTGGAAGGGGCTGCCCAGGGAAGTGGTGGATTCTCTGTCCCTGGAGGTTTTTAAGATGAGACTGGATGTGACATTTAGTGCCATGGTCTAGTAACCACGGCAGTGTTGGATCAAGGGTTGGAGTTGATGACCTCAGAGGTCCCTTCCAACCCAACTGATTCTATGATTCTATGATTTTTTGATCTAAATATCTTTTAAATACCTTTTAAATACTCAGGTTTGGTGACTCAACCACTTCCCTGGGCAGCCTGCTCCAATGTTTTACCACCCTTTCAGTGAAGAAATTTTTATCTCCCTCAGCCCAGTGCAACTTGAGACTGTTTCCTCTCACCCTGTTGCTTGTTATCTGGAAAAAGATATCAACTCCTTTCTATTTGTAGAGGGTGATAAGGTCCCCCTTGAGCCTGCTTTTCTCTAGGCTAAACAACTCCAGCTCCCTCCGTTGCTTCTTATAAAACTTTTGTTCCATCCCCTTCACCAGCTCCATTGGTCTTCTCTGGACACACTCCAGCACCTCAATGATTTTCTTGCACTGAAGGACCCAAAACTGAACAGAGGTTTCAAGGTGTCACCTCACCAGCACCAAGTACAGAAGGGCAATCACTTCTCTAGTCCTGTTGGCCACACTATTTCTGATACAGACCAGGGTGTCATTGGTCTTCTTGACCACTTGGGCACACTCCTGGCTCATGTTCAGTCACTATCAATCAGCAATCCCGGGTCCTTTCCACCAGGAAGCTTTCCAGACATTTTTCCCCTGGCCTGTAGTGCTGCATGGGGTTATTGTGACCCAAGCCCAGGACCCGGCACTTCGGCTTGTTAAACCTCACACCATCAGACTTGGCCCATTGATCCAGCCTGTCCAGATCCCTCTGCAGAGCCTTCCTATTCTCAAGCAGATCACCACTCCTGGCCAACTTGGTATTGTCTGCAAATTGACTGAGGGGGCACTTGATCCCTTCATACAGATCATTGATAAAGATATGAATATGGTATAGATGTATCTGTGACACATGACATCGTGTCATATGTTTCACACCAGTGTTAGCTGAGGAGGGGAGTGGTGATGTTTCTCTTTAGATACAGAGTAAATCTTTGCCTCATGAATAGGAAAAGTCTCTGGGGGTTTAAAGTTACAAATGCTGAGGTACATTTTAATTATGTCACTGTAAAAATCAAGTGAACTCCCTCTGCAGCCATGAAGAAAACAATTTAAAAGTAAATCTTAAACATAAAAGCTGAAAACAGAACCTTATGACTGCCACAGAACCGGGTTAACCAGGCTATTCTTGCTACCCTGTTATACAATGAGATCAAGTATCTGGGGGGAAGGTCTATCTTTAACCATACTTCGGAGGAAGGATGTTAGTACTACATAGGTAGAGCAGAGTGGAGGTGATCAAACAAAAATAAACAAGACCTACCAGGTCCCAGTGACTTTTTGCATGAGTTGACCACAGATGCATTTGCATCAACTCTACTTTCTTTTCTTTAAAGGGCAGTGTAATTTGAAAAAAAAACAAAACAATGATTTAATAGAAAATGGAAGGAAAAGATAAATTTATACACCGACAGTGTCTTGTTATTGTTCTTTATACAGGCAGGAAGACAAATTCTCTTGATCATTTTTAAACTCCTGGTCTGAAAAACAATTAAAAAAATCCATTTAATTTTGTAACTTCCTTGGCTTAACCGCTACCTTTTCAGTGTTGATATTAAGCCTTTCATTATAATAAAAAAACAACTACTGACACCTGGTGGCAAATTATCTTTTTCTTTCAACCTATATGCCTGGGGGTTTTTTGTTGTTTGCTCTCAAATGAAGCTATTTAAAGAGTTTTCCAATGAAATGATGAACCTATTACTTATCTCCCTGCACTTCTTATCCTGCTGCTTTCATGGCTATAAATATGTTAAAATGTCATCTGAATGTGACATTCTTCTCAGAAGAAATATTTTGGAATGCAAATGCTTTCAATATTACTGCCAGAAAAGTAAAAATTAACTTATAAGTTAAAACTCGGAAAAAACCCATAGTTGGCTAATCCACTGATCTAGGGAAGTAAGTGCACATCACAGTGCCTGAACTGCTTTGGGATCATCCATCTGCAATGGATTGAATGTTTAATCTGGGATTCAAATGTTGATCTCATATTTTTCAGCTGAGCAAAGGGGTTGTACTTGCACATATTCGTAGGAAAACGTCTCTGTTGTCTCTCAAGAGCAGGGTTTGAAATTCCTCACTCTATCCTTCCCTCTGCCAAGAGTGTATTTCCAGCTGAGTGGCTAACAGCTGTAAGCAGCCCAGCTTGGGCACTACCATGTGCCTCATGTTCCCTAATGTGATAGATGTCAGCAGATGTCAGTGATGGGTGTTTTCGGAAGAAGCCCCGATATAACATCTGTAATAGCCGGTGAGATGTAGAGGCTGTCTCAATTTAGGTTACTTACAGGGACAAAATGGAACTGTGAAAACAGAACAAAAGAGCCTAAGCTATTTTGAAAGTGGTTGGTCATGTACAGAAAAAAAAAAAAATGTTTATTCACAAATTTTCTTGTAGTTTATTAGACAAAATATGGGGAAAAGGTAAAAACTGTGTTGATGAGGAACTGGGTGCACATATAAGTGTTATCGTGTATTTTGGATTGGCCAGACCTGTTTTCAGAATGACAGCTACAGCATGTAGAAGGTACAGAATTTTGAGAGGTAGAACCCTGTCTGACTGTTTCTTTGCCTTTTTTTTTTTTTTTTTTAACGAGGAAAAATTATATTGGGCTGATCCTGGCCAGCAGCTAAACACCCACACAGCTGCTCGTTCACTCCCCACCCA
>NW_016690185.1:7876451-7881846 GCF_001604755.1 Lepidothrix coronata | reverse complement strand
ATGCAAAAATTAAGCAACAGAAATAATAAGCAATGAGTTGCCTAGTGATTCCTCATGCAGACGAATGAATAAAAACAATAATTAAGGGAGTGCTGTGTGTTATGAGTTGAGAGCAAATTTAGGAACAAACCACTTTAAAGCACACACACACAAAAAACAAGGAAAAACAACTTATGGAGCTTAGAACTGTGTGATCCTTCTCTAATGTGTTATTTACTGATATTCTTTTGACAGTTTTCTCTGCTAGACTCATTGTCCACTAGTAAATTTCTGTAGAGATCATGACTTGGCTTGTTGTTCAACCCTTAGCAAAGACCCTGGTTTTGGTTTCGTCTTAATTATGACTTCAATTGGTAATATGAATTATATGAATCAATGCCCATTCATCAAAGCCTATACAAACCATCCAATTTTCCCATCTGGATGACTGCAGCTTAAGGTTTCATCTACTCTACTACAGGCTGATCCATTCCTGACTAATAACTTGCTCATGACATTATTAGGCATGTCAGGCCCATTCTGATTTTTTCTTTCCTACTCCTCTTCTCTGAGATCCTATTCGTAACTCACTTGCTGTTTCCCCCGATACTTTGCATTAGTAGATGCTTCTTCTTTCAGACACAAACTATGCATGCAGCCCTCAGAACTGGTTGTTTTTACTGGCCCACAGAAATACTGGATTAGGATTCCTGAACAGTTACCAGCAAATGATGTAATTCACTCTTTTTTCTCTGACACAGGGTTTAGTGGCATCTCTTGACTTTGATAAAAATTGCCAGTTTGTGGGGCTTTGTACAACAAAAATCACAGAAACTGGAGATGAAAATGACCTACTAGGTTATCTGATCCTTCCTTCTGGCAATGCAGTATAATTCCTGACAGAATATCTTTAAGTGCTTTCACAAGTTTAGTTCTAAATGTCCGAAGTAACTAGGCCTCCATCAATTCCCACAGAAGATTATTCTACAACCTAATAGATCTCACAGTTAAGAAGTACTTCATTCCAGTCTGACTAAATTTTGCCTTGCTTAATTTTATCCCATTACTCTGAGTTATGCTCTCTCGTGACACCCAAATATAGTCTTTCTAACCTCAGGGCCCAATTCCCTACTGCCTCATGAGTTATATTGTCACTTACATTTATATCTGGAAAGTAGCTTTAAAACTGACAAGGTAATGGCAAATTGAGGTTGATATTTTTTCATACAGCCATGAAATTACTAATCTTGTAACAGGAAACACTGACCATGGCCACACATAACCTGTGTACAGTGCACTGAAGAGACTGAACTTGCATGTCCAAATTGGAGAAAAAACTGAAAAAAGTCGCTCAAATTATTTACAAATCAAGGATTTTTTCACATAGAAGAATAAACTACTCTATTTATCTCTTCAGAAAGAGGTGACTTTGTTATTGTGGATACTAAGCACCTTTGTAGAAAAAAAAAGAAGGATTCTTGTTACAATAGCTCCCTTTAATATAGTAAGGGAGAGTTAAACAAGAATGAATGATTGGGAGCTGAAGCTGACTGAATCCAGACTGAAAATGAGGTACATGTTCTTAACACTAAGAGTGATAAACTACCACAGCACAGAGTGGATATTGCTTTCCCTCGTGTCTGCAGAAGATGATTGTTTACCTAATGGAAGATACAGATCAGCCTGAAAAGTTGCCTAGCTGAAATATAGGAGTCTCTGACAACAAAGTGTCAGACTAGATAACCTGATGGTGTGTTCTAGCCTTGAGCATTATGGAGGTGTATCCTCAGAGATACACGATAAGCTAAAAGAGAATGCAGTGAAGAGTCAGTGCAGGAATGCAACTGAAGACAATTGGAAAAACAGAAATTCTTTTCTGCATTACTTTTGTAAGCCTTTGTAACACATGACTGGTAGTCATCCTCTAGGTATTTAGTCTTCCGTGGAAAATCGAAAAGTCTGCTTTTCTAGTTTAATTTCCAGAAATCATCAAGACAGATAGGACTATTTAGTAAAAATCAAATTGTATCTCCCCAAACAGATAAAAACAGAAGAATAAAAATAGGGTTACAGTGAGCAACAAGGCAAAAAAATCCAGCAGAGATGCAAACACAGCAGAAAGGCAATTCCCATGGACTCCATATGACTGGCTATTAAGAGAGTCTCTTCCTGAAAGAAGACAAAAGGCAGTTTGAATATGTCATGCACTGAAACTTCAAAGCACTCAATGGACTTTGAATTCTGTACTCCATTATCATCGTGATCAACAATATGATTTCAAAGTGTGTCAATGTAGCATGGCACCAGGTGGGATTTACAAACACGTCACAGAAGGCCAGGCACATAATTCCCATTGATTTTCTGTGAGAACTGAGCCCCCAAACTGCTTTTGTAAAAACGTACAGAGGCTGCAAGGTCACTATGGTGTTGAAAGAGTTCTTTAGAGTTTAAAGAGTTCTTCAGCCAGGAATAGTAACACTATTTATACCAAAACAAAACCAAACAGTTGTGTCATTCCAGGACATCATTAGGATTCAGTGTTCAAGAGCTAGAAATTAGACAAAATGCAAAGAGAGAAAGAGTTAGAAATAAGCTTTTCCTGTCTTCCCCTTGTCTCTTCTTTACCTGACTCAGTCTAAGACTGTCTTCATTGCAATTGATGTGGTGACTCTAAGTGAAAGGCTGATTTCCTCTTTCGTTCACTATGTATCAGCTTTAGAGGAAACTGCATCTCCCTTCCCATCTTTGTCCATTGTCACATGAAAAGAGATTTTCTTAAACCCTAATGTAGGATTAGTTTGTCAGTGCCCCAGGAAAGCTGAGACCCTTGTACCTGACCAGTCTGTCAGTGTTCCATTATGGGAACTCCACACTGAGCAGTTCATCGGATCAGAGGTAGGTTTCACCGACTTGTGCAGGGTCACATGCTAAAAAGAGAGACCCCCTCCTGAGTCTCCACACCTTTACCCACTTCCAGCAACTGCTAGCACCTGTGAAGGACTCACATTAACAGAGTTTACAGAATCTTTAATCTTTATTAATAAGGTTAAGGTTCAAGGATTGCCAGTGATAGTATCTGACTGCAAAATTATCTCAGTTTGACAAGACTGGAATGTTTGCTAAAGAGGATGAGTTATGAGATAGACCAAACTCAGCTCTCTCAGCAATTGTAAATCCAAAATTAAGGGGCTCTAATCGAGGAAGTGTGGAAAAAAAGAAGAAATAACAACCCTTTATTAAAAGATATATGTATGTTGGCAAGGGCAGTAACAGAACACAAAAAAAACCAACTAGACATTAGTCCTGTACCCAAAAAGTCCCCTTCAAACAAAAGAAACAGTCTGAGTACTTCTCTATCCTTTAGCACAGTTCTAATCACAGCTGGCAGAGGAGGATCACTGGAGGTGCAGAGCCTGCAGTGCTCTGTGGTGGCCTGCAGGGGGCGCTGTTTGGCTCTGGCAGTCACCACGCGGGGGGTCTGGGGGGGGCTGTCTCGGATCACGGGAAAAGCCAAAAAAAAAATGGGGACCCTTCCCCCAACAGAAGAAGAGGAAAAGAAAAGCAGTCCACCGCCACGGAACTCACTGTTGTTCTCGGATGACGGTGTTTCAAGGCTCCTCCCTTTCTCCCAGTGAGCACAAAACTCTCCGATGAAAACACAGCAGGTTTGGGCTGGAGGCAAGGGCAGCTTGCAAGCAAGCCAAGGCCAGTGGTCAGGACTGACCAAGTTGGGAGCCAGAAAAACCGGCCTCAAGGCTTTTTCTCCAAAATGCCCGCACACAGACTCCGTCTCCGTTCCAGAGAGAGATCCAAAAACTGTTTTCTCCTTTGTGAGGAGGGCCAGCTACTGAATTAAAACTTCTCCCTCTTCACTCCAGTCTTTGATGGGCCATCAGTTAGGAATGGGGCTCTGCTGGCTAGATCTTTTGTAAAGCTAATCGCTCCCCTTTCCCACTTTTCATTTGAACTCCATCTTTCTTACAGTGGAGCATGGGAAGAAAAAATTCCCCCCCTTGGATTTATAACCTATAACAAAAATGTATTCAAAGCAATATACTAAAAAGATAATCATTCAGCGTGCATAGAGTACAGTTCTTACCAAAGAGGCACCCCTATGGGGGAGAAGACAAGTTCAGTCCATTGGCTGATCTCAGAAGTTACAATGGAGTCTTCCCTAACTTCTCCCATTCTTAACTTACTTTTATACTATTTATTTTCTTTTAGGTGGAGCTTGAGTGACTTTAGTCAGTGAGGGGTGGTCGTACCTTGGGGGCAGATATCTCAGTATAGTATCTGAAATAATCTTGGAATGGGGACATGCATCGGTCCAAAGGAAGTGATTTTGCCACAGTTGCTGATTCAACAGCAGGACATCTTCCTTTATTTCCCTTGGTTTCAAGCTGCTGTGCAGCTTATCACCTAGAAAGTACCACCAAGTTCCTTCCTCTGAAAGGGTTTTGACAGGGCCTGGTTGCAGAGTCTCCACTGCACTTCACCCTCCATTTAGTCCCTCTTAGATTGTGTTGTGTGGGGGAGGTCGAGTATGCTGACCATATTTCATCTAGGGAATAGCAACCTTATTTCCCCCTGTAATTTCCATGTAATTTTTACCCCGTCATCTTCTCACATCCACCTCCATGTATTGTGCCAAGAAAGCTCTAGTGTAGAAGAAGGTGAATATTCACTGTCTGCAGTGCCTGCCCTGTTCTTGAAATGTTAGTAGCGGATGAATAAGCTCAATGCACTCTTCAGTGGCCTATTTGCTGACTACTGGGAGTTGAGTGCTTTCAAGGCTGTGCTGAGTATTGCTCAGTCCAGATCTGGTGTTTTGTGTTTGACTACACAAAGTAGGGAGCGATGTGAGAAAGGCAATTGGTGAATTATGTTGTTAAGATCTGGATGGCAAAGAATTAGAAATTTTAACCCTTTAATAAATACAGATAAAAGGGAGGAGGTTTGGGCTTATACTACTAACTTACTTTTTGATGAGTTGGCAAGAAAATCTTCCTTGAGCAAAGTATAGGAGTCATTTTAGTGTTTGACAGGCAATTTCTTCTGACACTGTATTGTCAATCTCACAAAGAACTTTTTGAGGAGGTGTGATGCTAGAAATAATCAAGCTAGAAGGTGATACATATTCGTTCTAAAGTCCATACAGGTAACCAAATAAACAGTTTGCCTTTGGTCTTTCAAATATGTAGAATGAACTACCTGTGCTGTGCAAGCTGCTGGGTGGCATAGTTTTAATTAAAGAATCTAATTTATTACCCCAACTGTGTTTATGTTGGTCTGGGGATTAATGTAATGTTTATTTTTCCAGTCACATCCAGAAATAACAGGATTAGAATATGCCTATGCCTCAAACAACACAAAGTTAATCTTTTTAATGAAGGAAAAATTTTGTGTCCTCAGAATA
>NW_016690185.1:7873336-7875673 GCF_001604755.1 Lepidothrix coronata | reverse complement strand
TCATCTATAAAGATGAACGAACAGACATTTCATTATTTAAGATCTCCTTTTCATCAGAGTGAGAATGTTGACTGCATCTGTGTTCAGAAATATGAAAAATATCCTCATCCTATTGATAATGTCTATAGATGCCATTTGTACATCTATCTATCCAAGAGAAAGAAAGAAATGGAAATATGTTGAGAAGTACAGAAAGTATCACAAGGATGCATAGCTGACAGACACTTAAAAAAGCCTATTCTGACTGCAAAAAAACCCCAAACTTCTCTGAATCCTTCAAAAATTATTGGTGCTGAGCTTTATTAAGAAAAAATTAGAGAGTCTATCCCCCATGCTGTTTCAAGAAAAGATAAAAAATGCTGAAGAAAATTTTCTGGTTTTATAATATTTGCAGTAATTCAAATGACAGTTTATTCCAGGAAAGTATCTGATTCCTAAATTTTAGGAAGTAGTATTATTACTCACATTTGCTACATAAAAGCCATTACCTTTTCCCTAAATGACTGCAGTTTCTGTAATTAACTGCACTTAGAGCTTCCTGTGTGTGGATGACTGTGATCTCATGCTCCAGAAGTTTTGCTTTTTTAAACCATGTCTGATGAATACAGAAGGAAATGGAACATAGAAACATAGATTCTTTTAGGTTGCAAAACACCTTTAAGATCATTGAGTCCAACCTTAAACCCAGCACTGCCAACTCCACCACTAAACAATGTCTCCAAGTGCCACATGTACACTTCTTTCAATGCCTCCAGGGATGATGACTCAACCATTTTGTTGGGAAGCCTCTTCCAGTGCTTGATCATCCTTTTTGTGAAGAATTTTTTCCTAATATAAAATCTGAACCTCCCCTGGCACAGTTTGAGGCCATTTCTTCTTGTCCTATTGCTTGTTTTCTGGGAGAAGAGATCGACATCCATCTTGCTGCAACCTTTCAGGTTGTAGTAGAGAGTAATAAGGTTTCCCCCACACACACTCCCAAGCCTCCTTTTCTCCAAGCTAAGCAACCTCAGCACCCTTAGTTGCCCTTCATGTGACTTGTGCTCCAGACCCTTCACTAACCCTATTGCCCTTCTGTGGACACGCTCCAGCATCTCAATATCTTTCTTGCAGTGAGAGGTCCAAAACTGAACAGAGGATTTGAGTTGCAGCCTCACTAGTACTGAGTACAGGGGGATGATTACTACCCTAGCCCTGGCCACAGGAGTTCTGATACAAGCTAGGATACTGTTCATGCATGAGCAAGCATTTAACGTGGACGTGAACATGTTTCCACCTGTTCTGTGGTTGTGGAGGGGAAGACTGAATGCATTCCAGCAAGTACAAAGTAGAAAGGAGAAATCACCAATTAGTGGAACCATGAATCACTGGTACAGTTGAAAGTGGCCATTCCCAAAGTGCAGACTGTTTTTTAATCTAACTGAATCGCTTGTTCACTCACATCCCTCCTCTACTTGCTTTATCTTTTACTCTATCAAGTGAACTTTTTAATGATCTTGGGAAGTCTGCTTGACGTAACATTTAGTATTTCACCCATGTGCATTGCCACACCACTTACTGGAAATCTCAATGAGCTTTAAGCTGCTACCTGCCTCTGATGCTCTGCTGTTCAGGGTTTGCAGGCACTCGCTGGCTCTGCAGAATATAGAGCTGATTTGTAAATGGTGATAGACAGGATGGTGCAAGGAGATAGCACACAGGAGAAGCAACACACACAAGGCTTAATCAGAAGGGACTTGGACACACCATAGAAGTTTCAAAAAGCCTCTTACTGTGAATGGGGAGGAAAGAGAGGTGATGATGAGGTGAGAAGGCACCCTTCATAGAGAATGGATGGAAGGGTTTAATTTTTCCTGCTTCAATGGAAAATGATCTGTCAAAATTTTAGAGTACTATCACCAGTTTTCTATGGTAATCAACAACAGAGGAATGATAGTTAATTAACTCTTTTTCATAGTCCTACATTATTCAAACTACTTTATATGCCACATAGGTTATCAGTACATTTAAGAATTCTTTCTTATAGTCCAGTCTCATGTTGCTTGGGGAAATTTGATTTTAACTTCTAGAAGCTCCACATCCTCCCGTTTTCCCCAGCTATAATAACATTATATGCAATTTCTCCTCATTTCATATGGGGAAATCTCTGCAGACTAGAGATTTAAATGCAAAACCTGAAGTCTGGGATTCAGGGCTTGCTAGCCCCTGCCAATAAATTTTGTTGTTATTCCCAAGTTATCCTCAAAGGAAATTATTTAAACTTTGGTCAGAGAGTTTACTGCTATAGCCAAGTGGGTCAGGAACAACTCTGAAGCAGCAGTACTTTGCTTTCCCTTG